>NW_025316714.1:380000-484273 GCF_910594005.1 Cervus elaphus | reverse complement strand
AGTATTCATTACATGCCAACAACTATCCTAAGCAGTTAGCATATTGGCTCATCTGATCTTCCAACAATCCCGTGGGGAACGTTTTACAGGTGTCAAAACTAAGGCACAGAGAGGTTGAGGGAACTTGCTCAAGTTAGTAAGCAGTGAGCCAAGATGTGAATTCAGAAAGTCTGGCTCCAGGATCCATCCTCACAGTCACATGTGATACTCACCCTCTCTCTCTCTACAATTAAGAGTCAGGGGAGACCAGCATAGCCCTGATCGAGGCTTCTTGTCCTGAGCTTCATGGCTGCCTCATTCCTTCCTTTCATGCACTTCTCCGGGGAAGCCAGCTACCTGCTAAAGGAGGGTGGAGAGCCAGGATCAGAGCTGGAGGAACTGCGATCTGAAATGTTTGACAGCCTCGGGCTGGGGCAGCCTTTGGGGCTACTTCACAGACAGCCAAGACCCCTCCTCTGCTCCAGGGCATGTATGAGTGAACACTGTCAATATTTTTTCTCTTCCTTCTCCCATTTCCCAAGTTGATTAACCCCACTTCTGATGAACATCTTTTTCATTTATTTTTAAAGCTACTTTAGTATTCAGTAATGGTGAAGGCAATGGCACCCCAGTCCAGTACTCTTGCCTGGAAAATCCTATGGACAGAGGAGCCTGGTGGGCTGCAGTCCATGGGGTCGCTAAGAGTTGGACAGGACTGAGTGACTTCACTTTCACTTTTCACTTTCAAGCATTGGAGAAGGAAATGGCAACCCATTCCAGTGTTCTTGCCTGGAGAATACCAGGGACAGAGAAGCCTGGTGGGATGATGTCTATGGGGTCACACAGAGTCGGACATGACTGAAGCGACTTAGCAGCAGCAGCAGCAGTATTCAGTAATACTGGTGAGTCTTATAGGATGGGGAGCTGGCTGTCTCTTCTTCACCTATTATCACTTAGAGCATTTTTCTCTTTATTCATTTACTTATTTTAATGTGCTTTGTTGCTGTGTGGGCTTTCTCTAGTCTCAGTAAACCAAGGCTACTCTTTGTTGAGGTGTGAAGGCTTCTCAGTTCGGTGGCTTCTCTTGTTGCTGAGCACAGGCTCTAGGCACACTGGTTCAACAGTTGTGGTGCATGGACTTAGTTGCTCCTAGGCATACAGAATCTTCCTGGGCTAGGGATTGAACTCCTGCATTGGCAGGTATCTACCTGCCTTATCCACTGTACCACCAGGGAAGGGAAGTCCTTACAGCTTTTTTTTCAATTGTGAAGGAAATACATGGCTGCTATAAACCCTTAACATAGTTCAGAAGTGTGTGAAATGCAAAGTATGATTTTCTGCTCCTATGTTTTCAACCTCCAGGGTCTTTCCCCATAACTCAGAAGGATAATGTTGCCTATGAGATTGGAGTGTGTCCTTTTAGTTTTCTCTACAGAAACACAGTCACCTTTGTAAGATGCACATCTCTTATCTTAAATTTTAAAAAAATCAGACTATACATGGCATTTTGTAAATTTCTGCTTCTCCAAAAATAATTCATGGACTTAAATTTGGTTCATTTTAGGAAGGAAGTACTACAATTTCCTTAGTTAACTTTGTGTCCATGGACACTGATTGTTTCCAATGTGTTGCTTTCGTGTACTTGTGTGCTAGTTTGGGTTAAAGGGGTTCCTATAAATGGCACACTTGTGTGCATGTGCACACCTATCACCATCAAACAGGTATGACAGGCATGGCCAAGTGCCCTTTCTCACTCCTGTCCCAGGCCCTCTTCCACTGACTGAGGACAAGAGTGCTCCTCATCCATGCCTTGCTAATCGTAGATACTTTCAATACTTAAAAATGTTGCAAACACCCCATCACAACATGCAGTTCCCTGATCTTGGTTTCTAAATACAGCCCCCACTAAAAGGAACCAGGAACCAAGGCTCCTTGGAGAAATGATTGATTCCAGGGTTGGGGCAGGGAACTTAAAAATGGGCTTAGATGGACTTCCCTGGTGGTCCAGTGGCTAAGACTCTGTGCTCTCAATGCAGGGGGCCAGGGTTTGAGCCCTGATCAGGGAACTAGATCCCATATGCCACAACTAAGACCCAGCATGGCCAGATAAATACATAATTTTTTAAATGGGCTTAGAATAGCTTGCTGTGACAGAAGGTAAGAAAGTAATCAAACTATGATGGGGTGTGTCAAAGGGACACAGGAGCCAACTTGAAGGCTCCCATTGACCCAACTGGGATATTTTGAGCATCAAAATAAGTAATTACAAAAATGAATTATAACCACTAGAATTAAAAAACTCCATGCATCCTATGAGATTGCATGCTTGCTCAGTCATGTTCCACTCTTTGCAACCCTATGTAGCTTGCTAGGCTCCTCTGTCCATGGGATTCTCCAGGCAAAAATACTGAAGTGGATTGCCATTTCCTTTTTCAGGGGAGCTTTCCAATCCAGAGATTGAACCTGCATCTCCTGCAATGACATGCAGATTCTTTACCATCTGAGCCACCTGAGAAGCCTAGTAAAGAAAAAAGGAAAGGCTAGCCTTCACAGTAGAATGTCAGCTAAGAAGTATAGATAGAACTTAGAAAAATTATCATTTGGCAACAATTGTAATGATAACTGATACAGACGAGGATCAGCAGCAGATGAACTTGTTGATTACAAAAGGAAAAGTAGTAACTTGGGGCCTTCCCAAGGCAGAGTGGGGGTCTGGGAGATAAAGTTATAGTAGTCCTTACAGGGGAGGGGAGGATAGACAGAGTTCCAACTTTACATCCTCCTAGTGGATGATTCTGAAAGCTTCTCGGGGGGCCCAGCAGCCCCCGGTCCCCATGATGACCACCCTTCTATTGGACTTTCTCCTCTCTTACTCCTGCCTCCTGCCATCACCTCCCCAACCAACTCCCACCCCAAGTCCTATCTCAGGCCCTGCTTTGGTGGGGACCAAGGCAACCTGCTTGGTGGGCTGCTGAGCCCCAGGGTGTCCATGCAGCTTGGGGAGACCAGTCAGGAGCATCTGCCACGGTTGAGTTGAGGGCCACTGTGGCTGGGACTGGCGGGTTTGCTGATAGACCATGGGGGACAACAGCACAGTCATGGTGGCTCTGCTCCCAGGCTTTGGAATGGAGCACTGGAAGGACGAGGTTGCCACCTGCTGCTATGCGGGAGAGTTCCAGGCAGAGCTGTGCAAGTGCTGCTAGTTACCCTGGAGGTGCCTTCCAGAGCGTCAGAGTGACCTTTGTGGGTGACATCAGTGCACAGATGCATGAAGCCATTGCCTGAATGAGCTCACCATGGAAGGAGTGGGGAAGAGAGGAGGCTACCAAGAATGGAGGCTCCTGGGACATTCCAAAATCCACACATCAGGACAAGAGGGTGAGGCCAGCCAGGGAACCAAGGAGGGTGGGTGGCAGGTGAGGTGAGACTCCAAGCCAGCTGTGTGAGCCGGGATTCTGCTGCTGCTCTGCGGGTCCCAGCCAGGGAGAGGAGTGCTGCCAGGAGGGAGTGACTCACCCCGTCAAGGGCAGACAGCAGTGTGGAGGGCATGACAGCTTGGATGCGAGCGCATCCCTCAGACATCCCGAGATTCAGGAAGGAGGGGTCAGCTGCCTCTGGAGCTGCTGCATCTCTGATATGTCATTAGCACTCTGGAGGAGGACAACTGAGCTTTTCTCCTTTATGACTTTTTAAAAATCTGTTTTCTACTTTGAGCAGATGTTATTTTTTTGTGTAAGAAAAACCAGTGTATCTTATTTAATTTAAAGGTAAGTTAGGATATTTGTAAATTATGTATCAGCTACAGGGTTAATAACCAAAATATACAACAAACTTTTACAACTCAAAAGCAAAAAAAAAAAAAGAAAAAATGAAAGAAATTTGATTTAAAATGGGCAAAGGACCTAAATACAGACATACCTCCTTTCAGCATCCTTTGCTGTACTGTGTATCACAAATACTGCTTTTTATTTTTTCAAATTCAGTGTCCATAGCCAAAAAAAAGTAAGTTAGGTTCCAGACATAATCTAGATCCTTTAGGCACAGTGGTGGGCTAGTGATAACCTCATGGCTACCAAGTGCGTCTCGGGACTTTACACCCAGGGGAGGACAGTTCACCTGGGTTTTGGTTCAGTGGGGCTGGACTTCTAGGTGATCCCGAGCAGCTTCCCCTGGAGAGAACCAGACTCCCATTTCAGACAGCCTGTGTAGAGTCTCTTGTCCCCTCTGTGGTGCTGCTGCTTCTGTCCATGAGGACGGAAAAGTGGCCTCTGCACACTGGGTTGGCAAGGGGCAGAGGGGCAACACTGCCTGCCATGCTGTTTGTCTGCCATGACCTTCCTCAGAGGGCAGGCATGGAGGTCATTGTCTCCTGGCTCCAAGGCCAGCTCAGCAGGGCCATCTGACTGCCATCACAAGTATCCATGGTTAAAATAGATTTATTCAGCATTCACCTGTTACGTGGTAACTGAGCACCCACTCTGTGCCATCCACCATTCTGGTTGCTAGGTATGTAGCAGTTAAGGGAAGATGCAGTCAGAGTAAGGTCAGGGACCATCTAACCATCTCATCCTCTTGTTGTATGGCATCATTGACTCAATGGACATGAGTCTGAGCAAACTCAGGAGAAAGTGAAGGACAGAGAGGCCTGGCATGCTGCAGTCTATGGGGTTGCAAAGAGTGGGACATGACTGAGTGACTGAACAAAAACAACAAAGGTCAGGAACAGGAGGATGACTGTGACTGTGGATGCAATGAGCAGAGGCAGGCCCAAGGGCCTGAGCTGAGCTGCTGCTACAGCCCAGTCTGCAGTGCCTCTCCTAGTGGAGAACTGACAGTGGCCAGGCCTGGGAGCCCTTTGCAGAAGCAGCCCCACACCAGGCGAGGAGTCTGAGGACTGGGGCAGAAAGTGCTGCCCAGCGTCGTGAGTGAGTGCCCTTCTCCCAGCCTCAGCCCACTCACTGCCACTCCTTCACAAAACATTCCATGCTCACTCACCCTAGCTGCCCATGCTGAGCCCCTGGCCCCACCTGGCATGCTGCCCAGGAATGGTGACCTTGGCCTGTACCACAGGGACAGGTCACAGGCAGTGGCTCCTCTACAGGACAGGCCACACTGGAGTCATTTATAAACACATCACAGGACAACTCCAAGCCAGTCGAAAATCAATGCAGTAAAACAAAAAATCAAAAACCAGAAGTCTGCTAATGCAGTAACCATAAGCAGCTTTCTCTGGACCCTGGGCTCTGGGTGGTTTCTATGGTGATGGTTCCTTGGGGCTTTGGACCCCTGGAAATGTGGGGATCAGTGCTTCAGTTCTTCTCACAGCATCTCCATCAACTTCCTTTTCAGCTGAGTCTCCAGGGTGAGAGCCTTCTCATCACTTTGTTGTTTTGCTAGATTAGCCTGTCTTTTCTGATCTGTGCACCAAGCGTGAGTTACCTTTATAACTGAAAAGCCAATGCTTCCATTAAGATTCAGAGGAAAGTTTATAGTTTACTTATAAAAACAATAGAAATGGCTCTGGCCAAGTTGAGTTGGGTAAAGTAGGCGCCTGAGGGGTCTTCTGGCCAGCACCTGACCCACTGCGGAGCCTCTGGGTGTTTGGCAGGACACAGAAGTGAGCCAGTTGCCGATTCATGGATCCCAAGGCCTCTTGGTTTGGGCCTGGAGTCTTCCTGGCCTCTGGGTCTCCTCCTGTCGCTGTCCCCTCCCATTTTTCTTCTTCCAAAATGACCAAAAGAAATACAGCCTCCCATTTCAGTGGGGGAAAAAATTCATCTAAGTAGCTTTTTAATAAAAACAGAGGCTCTTGCTTGACCACAAAATCAATTAGTTGGTGGAGAATTTTATTAGTCAATCATGTAAGTAATTAAAAATATTGATTGATGGGGGCACCAGGGGCCGAAAGTGGCTGCTTCTCCCCAGCAGTGTGGGGCGGTGGCTGGCATGGGGGCACCGGGAAGTGATCCTAAGTGGGGACTTTTGAATCACTCCCCAGTGTGCCTCTCCCAAGGTCAAACTGGGACATATTAGACAAGGGAGTCAGTCGATCTTGGAGCCTCCATTTTCTCATGTGAAAAACAACAGGGCTGATAACATGGTATTCTTTCGTGGACTAAATGAAGCAGAACTTGGATGGTGAGTGGCATGGCTCTAAGGGTTCATGACAGGTGGGGCTGTATTCCTGACTGTCAAGGAATTCTAGGCCAAGGAATTCAAGTTCAGTCTTGTCCTGGGGCCAAGGGTAGGAGGGACAGAACGGTCAGGGGGCCTGGTCTTCTGAGTCAGGCCTCGCCAACAGGCAAGGGCTCTGCCGGGTTTTGTCTGACCAGAGGTGGATCAGGTAATGTGGGTGCCCAGCCTCCTATGCTCAGCACCCAACTCAAGTTCAAAGGGAGAGGAAATGGACTCCCTGTTGGCAGGGGAGTGGCAGATTTCTGAGAGAGCATGTGGAACAAGAGCACTTTTGTGGCCAGTTTTGGAAAATATCACCTGCTACATTGGATCCCTTCCTGGAGGCCTGAGGATGGTGTCCTCGGCCTTGAGAAGCACCCATCTTGGTGCCCACTGTGGAGGGATCATGAGGGGGGAACAAACCTCCACTGACTGAGTGCCCTGCCCTGTGTCTGCCTCCTCTTCATGGCACATGCAGTGGAAATCACTGCCCTGCTCCACAGATGAGGAGTGGGGATCTGGTGGCTCCATCACTTAACTGCTCTGTTGTAAGTTCTCTCCTCCATTCTGGGCCTCCTGGTCCCCTAGTCCAGTGGATGCAGGGAGGCTCACCTCATCCTGGGAGGCCCCTCAGGATCAGACTCCATGGGTGCCTCCCCTAACATCTAAGAGATCTGTGTAATGGGCCAGGAAGATGGGGCTTCCTGTAGGGGGAGAGGAGGAACTGAACCTGAGGGTCTTCTGCCGTCAGTCCCTTCCTCCACCTCCTTGCCCACAGGGTGCAGCCTTGCCTGAGGGTCCTCAGGAGGGATCCCTGGTCTGATGGGAGCCCAGGTCCTCAGGACCACCTGGGACAGTCACCCCCACACCAGGCCCCAGTCCGGCTGCCCCTTCCTCCCCGGGAACCCTGTAAACCTCACCTGTCTGGGCCCTAAAGGCTTGCCCCACCACGAAGGCTTCTGAGCTTCCTTCCTGGCACACAGTTTTGCAAAGCCACCCCGGAAAGCGGGCCCTGGGGGTGCTTTATGCAGGCTGTTCGTCCTCTGTAAAGCCTGGCTATTTGTTTAGACTAGCTGACATTTCCATGGTATTTTATTAAAGAAAATATCCTGGGGAGAAGGCGGGATGTTTGCACACAGCTTATACCCTCCGCCTCTGGTCCCCAGCGCCCAGGAGCGGGTAAGGCGGCCAGCCTCTCCCCCACCCTTCTTCCCTGAGAAAGGAGGGGTGGTAGGCAGCCACACACAAGTGCAGGGATCCTTCCAATCTCTGCTTGGCCCCATGCTCTGAGGGGCAGGACAGAAAGAGACCAGGCAAGACCATGGCTTCCTTCTCGGTGGGACTGTGGTCAACGACCCCACTGGGGACTCCCGGCCAGCTCCATCAGTTGTGCCCTGTATTAGTCTGTTTCTGGATCTTGTGTACTGTGCCCTTTGCTCTCCTTTGTGTCTTTGTTATCAGCATCTGCTAGGGGTTCCCCCGCAGTCAAAGGGCTGAGTTAACTGCTGGCAGCCTTCATTCTGAGCTAACAATCCTAGTTATTCTGTGGGATCTGTCTCAAGGTGCCAGGGGCACCTGTGGCCAGAGGAATCTCCTTCCCCATCAGCCATCACCCAAGCACTTCTGAGGTGGCCGCACTAGGGTGTTGCCTCTCCCCCAGCACCAGACAAAGGTGTCACAGTCACACTGACTGGGGTGTGAGTCCCAGCCCTGCACAGCTGCCAATGAGGGCCTGCTGAGCAGCCCCGTGGGGGGCCCTTGGGTGCTTGCTGTGCATGCTGGACCTTCCCCAGGGCAGCACCCTGGGGGTCCCCGTCTCCCTCACCATGGCTGGAATGCAGTCTAGGTATGAGGTCCTGGAACCTGGCTTTGCAAGCAGATGGAACACTGGTGCACTCCAACACTGTGTTCTTACCTGTCCTGGAGAAAAGAGAAGAAGGACAGGCTCGGCACTGTCTTCCAGTGACACGGGGCTGGTTTGGCCTTAATTAAATCACCCTCAGCCCAGCTCATAGTTATAAATTGCTATCACGCCCATGGACCCATTTCAAGCATCAACCTTCCATGTCTATGCAAACAACCCCACAACCTCCACTTCAGCTCCCGCCTGCAAACCACAGGAGGTGTTTCCATTTTAACCAAAATCAACTACCGACAATTAGGGATCCTTGGCCTAATTCATCATGAAAGGGCTGCACATCTGTGGATTAGGAGAGTACAACTGCCTTCCTCCTGAGAGGAGACTGAGCCGCCAGGCCTAGAGTGGCCCAGTGGGTGGGGCTGAGCAGGTGGGAGTGGGGGTGGGGAGGCCCAGATTCTACTTACTGGAGGTGTGGATGATCCCACCTGCCAGGAAGCCCCTGTGGGTCAAGTATTAGTCTTGTCAGCATATAGGGGTGAGCAGAGTCCCGGATGCTGAGAGCCTATCTGAGGGGTCAGGCCTGGGCCTCCTCACAGGGGGTGGTGAGTTGCGGGGAGGGGTGGGTTGGGAGGGGGAAGAAAGGGAAAGGGAGGGGACACAGAGGGAAGAGGGCAGGGGAAAGGGGGGAGGGGATAGCAGCAGCATCTGGGTCCTAGACCAGAGCAGACGCCTCTCACTGGCCTCCCTGCTCCCCTCGGGTCCCCCAACACCCTCCTTCACACAAGCATTAGCCAGAGTGAGCTTTCCAAATGACAGTCAGACCCTGAAACTCCTTCATGCAAACCTCCCAGCAGCTTCCTGTTGCCAGCAGAATAAATTCCACATCCTTTCTGATGGCCCTCAGGGCCCTTCATGGCCTCTTGACTCCTCTCCTTCTTCAGCCACTTACTTCCCTGGGACCACGCTGCCACCTATCCATCCTTCCAGCCTCAGGTCCCTGCATTTATATTTCTGTTGGGCTCCCTGTCTCCTCACCTGTCTGGCTTTTTGTCTCTCTCAAGCTCAACTGTCGTTTCTCAGGAGAGGTCCTTCCTGAGCACTCCCAGCCATCCTGCGTGAATCACCTCCCAGCAAACCCTGTCCCCTTGGCCCATCTGCCCCCTTCACGGACCTGCTGGTCAGAGTTGGCAAGCATGTTCCTTATTGACCTGTTGGCCTTCTCTCTGCTAACAGAAGTAGGGGACTCACCTCTCTGGCCCATGCTCTGAATGGTTGCTGCTTCAGGCACAAGAGTGCCCCCCTCTGCCCCGCAGGCTGTCAGCTTACTGAGGGCAGTACTCCTTCTGCCTCCAAGCCGGGTACACGGTGTGATGCCCTGACCTGCATGGGCTCCGTTCACTGGGTCATGGTGCTGATCTTCTTCCCTCTGTACAGACGAGGAAACACTGCCTCCCATACCCCGTGCCCTGGAGGGGCGCTCCCCAGTGAGCAGAGCGGCAGCTGGGCCAGCACTGGCTGGAAGGCCTGTGCTGACCCTCAGGCGAGGCCCTGACCCTGACCAGCCACACATGGCCCAACGCCTGGTGGCCCTCCAGCTGCAGCGGACATCTGCTGCAGCTGGGCCTGGCCTGCAGCTCTGCCACATGTGTTCTGTCTCAGACCCTGCACTGGGGACACCCCTGGTGATGTGAGACTCACACTGCAATTCCCTGTGACGTAATTAGCTCCCCAGAGCCTGGGGAGTGGTCGGCTGCAGGTGGGCAGAAGGTGGGCTTCCCTGCAGGTACGTGTGTGCGGGCACGTGCGCCTGTGTGTATGTGTGTGTGTGTGTGTGTGTGTGTGTGTGTGTGCATGCATGTATGCATGTGCATGTGAGTGTGTAGAGTCGCTCCTCGGGGACTGAGAGGTCTGGGGTGGAGAGGTAGCACAGTTGGGTCTGCTTTTTAAAGAGATAGTGTCATGGGATGTCTAAAGGCTTTGGAATCTCAGAGGCCACACTTCCTGATGCTCCACCCCTTTCAACCTCTCAAGGGTCTCAGTATACTTATCTATAAAACAGGGCAACAGTTCTACCTCACCCTCAGGCTCACCATGAGGATGAAAATGCAGGACAAGTGCTGAAGGCCCGTCCCACCCCGAGTAGGTGCTGGGAAGTGTCATGGAGAGGACTGGGGTGGGGCGGGAGGGAGACCTTGGGGTCCAGCACACTTAGTGGCAGGACCTTGGGGAAGCCGGGAACCTCAAAGGCGACCTTGTTCCTGACTACTCAGGAGGTAGCTGGGAAGGTCCATGAGAGGATATAGGCCCAAGAAAGCCGGCCCGGGTGACAGGAGCTAGAGAGACCGTCACGCTCATGACTGAAATCTGAGCTCTGTTCAGGCCTCCACTGCTGGGTGTGGGCCTATTTGGGGACTCTGCTTTTTCCTCTGGAGCCTCCTGAGATCTTCCAGCCTGGGAAGATGAAGAGTGCCAGCCCTTGGGGATTCCCAGGGGTTCCGTGGAAGCTGGCAAGGGGCAAGAAGCTTCAGCACCTGTGCTCTACCACACAGGGAGGGTGCACCCACTCCTCCAGCCAGGTTTGTGGGTTTTCTGGGGCTGTTGGGGCAGAGATGGGGTAGCTGAGGCCACACACCCTCCTTCTCGTAGGATTCACCTCCTGTCACCTCTTGTCTCAGGCCTCCAGGGCAAGTCCTCTGGAGGTTCAGGGTCCATGTTGCTCTCCAAGGTGCTCTCCTTCAGCAGCCAGATTTGGGATGTGGAGAGGATTAAAAACAAGAGCAGTTAATCCCAATCTGCATCTTTGTGTTAATCATTCAGTCATGTCCAATTCTTTGCTGCCCCACGGACTATAGCTCGCCAGGCTCCTCTGTCCATAGAATTCCCCAAGAATATTGGAGTGGGTTGCCATTCCCTCCTTCAGGGGACCTTCCCAACCCAGGGATCGAATCCAGGTCTCCTGCATTGTAAGCGGTTTCTTTACCATCTGAGCCACCAGGGAAGACCAATCCCAATCAACTATATATAACATAGATAACTAATAAGGAACTCCTATATAACACAGGGAAGTCCACTCAACACTCTGTAATGATCTACGTGGGAAAAAAAGTCTAAAACAAAGATACATATAACTGATTGTTTATATAACTTTGCTGTATACCCAAAACTAACAAAACATTGTAAATCAATTACACTCTATTAAACAAACAAAAAACAAGAGCAGTGTCAGAAAACGCTCTCCAGCCACCCAGGGTGGGGACCTTTGGGTGGGGGAAGCCCCCTGTACCTCCCAGGCCTCAGCCATGTCATGGGAGCTGGTCTGCCCTGCCTGCTCCAGGGCCACCTGAAGTCCAAGTGACAGTGCTGTGTGAAAGGATGGAAGTAATAAAAATAATGAACACAAGCCAGCACAGGTTGTTATTTTACCCTCCATGTCCTAGTTCTGCTAACTCCCCTGGCTCTGGGCTGAGCTGAATGCCTCCCTGTAATGAGATGATGAACAGTTTATTCCTTTGTGTGTAGCCAACCAGAAATTCAGCCTGCAGCACTGCAATCTGTGCCCAGTGGGCAGCCCCGGAGCCTTGCCCTCTAACTCAGTTTCCCCTCTGATTCGCGGTGCCAGCACGGGGTTACCTCTGTGCTCTCCTCCTCCGGAGTTGGGCTGGGTTTTTCCTGTGTTTTCTGGCATCTGTCCAAGCTGGCTTTCCCTGATCATGGATTGTTCTAGCTCTTCACGTGCATATGCCATCTAAGGGGATGGAAGCTGGAGAACACTGCACCTAGTACCCCATGTTTCCCATGACCTGGGCATATCCCCTCAGAGCATGAGACAACCCAGCTGCCAAACTGAGGCTGCCTGGCCATGCCTTCTGCTTGGTGGGACTCCTTGAGGGAAAGCCTGGGCCATAGACTAGCACCAGCCTCTGAATCCTCCTCCTCTTGCACCACAGAGCATTGGACAGAGGCCTTGTGCTTCCCACCACCTCTGAGGCCCAGTGCTCCTGCACAGAAGGACTGTCATCACACAGGCAGGATGAAGACCCTGGGGAGGCCACCCCATCATGCCACACAAAGTCCCTACCCACTGGCCAACCCATGACCCTGGCCCCTCCCATTGCAATTCCGGGGCACCCCATTCTCTGAGCCTCACATGTACCCAGGCCCTAGGCACCATCAGCACTGTCCCTTCTATGTCCCCAGGTGAGCCTCCTCTGTGACACCTCCTGTGATGGCAGGGCTGGGGACAGGGCCAGTCCCCTGCCTCTCTGAGTCTCTAGGCTATTCTGCTCCAGGGAGGGGCTATGCATTACCTGCCCCTCCCCTAGGCCCTGCTGGGAGGTGGGATGAAAAAGGGTCCAGTAACCAGGTCACCATCCCTCCAGAGCCCTACCCAGCTGGACCAGTGGACCACAGACGTAGTGATGAAGTCAGAATCACAGGCTCCATCCCATGGGCCAAGCTCTGGGCCTCTGCCTGGGGACGAGTCAGTGCATGAGCCAATGGGCAGGATGCATCTGTCACTCTGTTCTCGGACATCCCTAGTCCCTGAGCTCCTAGCCTGACCTGCCCTAGGCTGCAGGCTTCTGCTTATGGGATGGATCCTTCACTCGATGCCCAGAGTTAAACGGGCATTTCTTTGCTGCTTTTTCTTATCCCTAACACAGCTTCTGGGATTAATTATCAATACAAAGTCATATTTGAAAGGTAGTTACAGAGCCAGCCCAACATGAATACCATAACTCAATAAACAGCAAAAAAAACAATGGAGATCACCAGACCATAGACCACTCTCCTCTATGAAGACAGATGCAAAAAACCTTAAATTATTAGCAAATAAAATAATATGCCACAACCAGGAGGCCCATCCCTCTGGTAAGCAAGGCAATACACTGGTAGAAAGGGTATTAACAGAGTCCACTCTTTAATTGGTCAGATGGTGGACAGTGTTTGGAGGGGTGCAAAGGGACTTTAGGACCCAGCAGTGCTCTGACCTGGGTGGGTGACACCGACGTAGGCACTCTGGAGAATTCATGGAGCTACACATTTGAGCTATGCTGTCACTATGTGGTGTTATGCTTCAAAAACAATTCAATAAGAAAAGTAACCAACAGAGAAAAGATGTTGCTTCAATAAGAAGCAACCAACATACAGCAAACTGAGAACTAGCAACTTAAAAAATCAGTAAGAAAAAATAAAAACAATCTCAACCCACTCCAATATTCTTGCCTGGAGAATCCCACGGGCAGAGGAGCTTGGTGAGCTTCAGTCCATGGGGACACAAGGAGTGGGACAGGTAGAGAGGGAGGTGGGAGGGGGGATCGGGATGCGGAATACATGTAAATCCATGGCTGATTCATGTTAATGTCCGGCTTCACTGGACCCTTGCACCCATCTGGCCTACTCAGGTTTCAGGGGCAGAGGCTGGGGTATGTCCCCCACATATACTTGCCCCCCGGCAGTAGTGGGCAGGAGCTGGTCTCTTCATTTCTCACCAGCACTTGGCAAAATCAGAAATAAGTTCCAGGGGCCCAGCATGCTGCCATGATCTCCACAGCCCACAGCACTCTCTAGACTCAAAGAATTCCATGGTCACATCTGATTTTTCCTGCAGGAGCCCATCCATGTTTACATGTCAGAGTGCAGTGGAGGTGGAGCTGGGGTGGCCTCTCTGGGCCTTGAATCCCCCACCGCCACCCCCAAGAAGATGGTCGTGGTGTCTGATCACAGTGGACCCCAGGGAGGGAGGCTCGGACCTGGGGAGTGCCTGAAAGGATAGTAATGCAATCACCACCCGAGACCAAGAGCCTTCACATTTTTCACACCTTTTCATGCTCCTCGCATTTTTCACACCTTTTCATGCTCCTCGAAATTTTCACACGTTTTCATGCTCCTCGTATTTTTCACACCGTTTCATGTTCCTCGAATTTTTCACATCTTTTCATGCTCCTCGCATTTTTCTTTTTTTTTTTTTTGCTCCTCGCATTTTTTAAACCTTTTCATGCTCCTCGCATTTTTTACACCTTTTCATGCTCCTCGCATTTTTCACAACTTTTCATGCTCCTCGTATTTTTCTTTTTTTTTTTTTTGCTCCTCGCATTTTTCACACCTTTTCATGCTCCTTGCATTTTTCACACCTTTTCATGCTCCTCGTCTTTTTCTTTTTTTTTTTCTCCTCGCATTTTTCACACCTTTTCATGCTCCTCGTCTTTCTTGTTTTTTTGCTCCTCGCATTTTTCACACCTTTTCATGCTCCTTGCATTTTTCACACCTTTTCATGCTCCTCGTCTTTTTCTTTTTTTTTTTCTCCTCGCATTTTTCACACCTTTTCATGCTCCTCGTCTTTCTTGTTTTTTTGCTCCTCGCATTTTTCACACCTTTTCATGCTCCTTGCTTTTTTCACACCCTTTCATGCTCCTCGTCTTTTTCTTTTTTTTTTTCTCCTCACATTTTTCACAACTTTTCATGCTCCTTGCATTTTTCACACCTTTTCATGCTCCTCGTCTTTTTTTTTTCTGCTCCTCGCATTTTTCACACCTTTTCATGCTCCTCAAATTTTTGACATCTTTTCATGCTCGTCGTCTTTTTTTTTTTTTGCTCCTCACATTTTTCACACCTTTTCATGCTCCTCACATTTTTCACACCTTTTCATGCTCCTCGCATTTTTCACACCTTTTCGTGGTCCTCGCATTTTTCGCACCTTTTCATGCTCCTCGCATTTTACACACCTTTTCATGCTACTCGTCTTTTTTTTTTTTTTGCTCCTCGCATTTTTCACACCTTTTCATGCTCCTCGCATTTTTCACACCTTTTCATGCTCCTCGCATTTTTCACACCTTTTCATGCTCCTCGCATTTTTCACACCTTCTCATGATCCTCGCATTTTTCACACCTTTTCATGCTCCTTGCATTTTTCACAACTTTTCATGCTCCTTGTATTATTTTTTTGCTCCTCGCATTTTTCACACCTTTTCATGCTCCTTGCATATTTCAAACCTTTTGAAGCTCCTCGCATTTTTCACACCTTTTCATGCTCGTTGCATTTTTCACACCTTTTCATGCTCCTCGCATTTTTCACACCTTTTCATGCTCCTTGTATTTTTTTTTTGCTCCTCGCATTTTTCACACCTTTTCATGCTCCTTGCATTTTTCAAACGTTTTCATGCTCCTCGCATTTTTCACACCGTTCCATGTTCCTCGTCTTTTTTTTTTTTGCTCCTCGCATTTTTCACACCTTCTCATGATCCTCGCATTTTTCACACCTTTTCATGCTCCTTGCATTTTTCACAACTTTTCATGCTCCTTGTATTATTTTTTTGCTCCTCGCATTTTTCACACCTTTTCATGCTCCTTGCATTTTTCAAACCTTTTGAAGCTCCTCGCATTTTTCACACCTTTTCATGCTCGTTGCATTTTTCACACCTTTTCATGCTCCTCGCATTTTTCACACCTTTTCATGCTCCTTGTATTTTTTTTTTGCTCCTCGCATTTTTCACACCTTTTCATGCTCCTTGCATTTTTCAAACGTTTTCATGCTCCTCGCATTTTTCACACCGTTCCATGTTCCTCGTCTTTTTTTTTTTGCTCCTCGCATTTTTCACACCTTTTCATGCTCCTAGTATTTTTCTTTTTTTTTTTTTTTGCTCCTCGCATTTTTTACACATTTTCATGCTCCTCGCATTTTTTACACCTTTTCATGCTCCTTGCATTTTTCACACCTTTTCATGCTCCTCGTATTTTTCTTTTTTTTTTTTGCTCCTCGCATTTTTTACACCTTTTCATGCTCCTCGCATTTTTTACACCTTTTCATGCTCCTCGCATTTTTCACAACTTTTCATGCTCCTCGTATTTTTCTTTTTTTTTTTTTTGCTCCTCGCATTTTTCACACCTTTTCATGCTCCTTGCATTTTTCACACCTTTTCATGCTCCTCGTCTTTTTCTTTTTTTTTTCTCCTCGCATTTTTCACACCTTTTCATGCTCCTCGTCTTTCTTGTTTTTTTTCTCCTCGCATTTTTCACACCTTTTCATGCTCCTTGCATTTTTCACACCTTTTCATGCTCCTCGTCTTTTTCTTTTTTTTTTTTCTCCTCGCATTTTTCACACCTTTTCATGCTCATCGCATTTTACACACCTTTTCATGATCCTCGTCTTTTTTTTTCCGCTCCTCGCATTTTTCACACCTTTTCATGCTCCTCGAATTTTTCACATCTTTTCATGCTCGTCGTCTTTTTTTTTTTTTTTGCTCCTCACATTTTTCACACCTTTTCATGCTCCTCACATTTTTCACACCTTTTCATGCTCCTCGCATTTTTCACACCTTTTCGTGGTCCTCGCATTTTTCGCACCTTTTCATGCTCCTCGCATTTTACACACCTTTTCATGCTACTCGTCTTTTTTTTTTTTTGCTCCTCGCATTTTTCACACCTTTTCATGCTCCTCGCATTTTTCACACCTTTTCATGCTCCTCCCATTTTTCACACCTTTTCATGCTCCTCGCATTTTTCACACCTTCTCAGGATCCTCGCATATTTCACACCTTTTCATGCTCCTCGCATTTTTCACACCTCTTCATGGTCCTCGCATTTTTCACTCCTATTCATGCTCCTCGCATTTTTCACACCTTTTCATGCTCCTCGTCTTTTCCTTTTTTTGTTTTTTTGCTCCTCGCATTGTTCACAACTTTTCATGGTCCTCGCATTTTTCACATCTTTTCATGGTCCTCGCATTTTTCACACATTTTCATGCTCCTCGCATTTTTCACACCTTTTCGTGCCCCTTGTATTTTTTTTTTTGCTCCTCGCATTTTTCACACCTTTTCATGCTCCTTGCATTTTTCAAACATTTTCATGCTCCTCGCATTTTTCACACCTTTTCATGCTGCTTGCATTTCTCACACCTTTTCATGCCCCTTGTATTTTTTTTTTGCTCCTCGCATTTTTCACACCTTTTCATGATCCTTGCATTTTTCAAACCTTTTCATGCTCCTTGCATTTTTCACACCTTTTCATGCTCCTTGCATTTTTCACACCTTTTCATGCTCCTCGCATTTTTCACACCTTTTCATGCTGCTTGCATTTCTCACACCTTTTCATGCCCCTTGTATTTTTTTTTTGCTCCTCGCATTTTTCACACCTTTTCATGATCCTTGCATTTTTCAAACCTTTTCATGCTCCTTGCATTTTTCACACCTTTTCATGCTCCTTGCATTTTTCACACCTTTTCATGCTCCTCGCATTTTTACACTTTTTCATGCTCCTTGTATTTCTTTTTTGCTCCTCGCATTTTTCACAACTTTTCATGCTCCTTACATTTCCACACCTTTTCATGCTCCTCTCATTTTTCTCAACTTTTCATGCTCCTCGCATTTTTCACACATTTTCAAGCTCCTCGCATTTTTCACACCTTTTCATGCTCCTGGCCTTTTTCACACCTTTTCATGCTCCTTGAAATTTTCACACCTTTTCATGCTCCTCGCATTTTTCCCACCTTTTCATGCTCCTCCCATTTTTCACACCTTTTAATGCTCCTCATATTTTTCACACCTTTTCCTATTCCTCGCATTTTTCACACTTTTTCATGCTCCTCGCATTTTTCTCAACTTTTCATGCTCCTCGCATTTTTCACACATTTTCAAGCTCCTCGCATTTTTCACACCTTTTCATGCTCCTGGCATTTTTCACACCTTTTCATGCTCCTTGAAATTTTCACACCTTTTCATGCTCCTCGCATTTTTCACACCTTTTCATGCTCCTCCCATTTTTCACACCTTTTAATGCTCCTCATATTTTTCACACCTTTTCCTATTCCTCGCATTTTTCACACTTTTTCATGCTCCTCGCATTTTTCACACCTTTTCATGCTCTTCGTCTTTTCCTTTTTTTTTTCTTTGCTCCTCGCATTTTTCACACCTTTTCATGCTCCTCGCATTTTTCACACCTTTTCATGCTCCTCGCATTTTTCACACCTTTTCATGCTCCTCGTCTTTTTTTTTTTTGCTCCTCTCATTTTTCACACCTTTTCATGCTCCTCGCATTTTGCACACCTTTTCATGCTCCTCGCATTTTGCACACCTTTTCATGCTCCTGGTCTTTCTTTCCTTCTTTTTTTTTTTTTTTGCTCCTCGCATTTTTCACACCTTTTCATGCTCCTGGTCTTTCCTTTTTTTTTTTTTTTTTTTGCTCCTTGCATTTTTCACACCTTTCATGCTCCTCGCATTTTTCACACCTTTTCATGCTCCTGGTCTTTTTTTTTTTCTTTTTTTGCTCCTCGCATTTTTCATACCTTTTCATGCTCCCGGTCTTTTTTTTTTTTTTTTTGCTCCTCAAATTTTTCACACGTTTTCATGCTCCTTTCATTTTTCACACCTTTTCATGCTCCTGGTCTTTCTTTCTTTCTTTCTTTTTTTTTTTTGCTCCTCGCATTTTTCACACCTTTTCATGCTCCTCGCATTTTTCACACCTCTTCATGCTCCTCGCATTTTTCACAACTTTTCATGCTCGTCGCATTTTTCACACCTTTTCATGCTCCTTGCATTTTTCACACCTTTTCATGCTCCTTGCATTTTTCACAACTTTTCATGCTCCTCGCATTTTTCACACCTTTTCATGCTCCTTGCATTTTTCACACCTTTTCATGCTCCTTGCATTTTTCACACATTTTCATGCTCCTCGTCTTTTTTTTTTTTTGCTCCTCGCATTTTTCACACCTTTTCATGCTCCTGGTCTTTTTTTTTTCTTTTGCTCCTCAAATTTTTCACACCTTTTCATGCTCCTCGCATTTTTCACACCTTTTCATGCTCCTGGTCTTTTTTTTTTCTTTTTTTGCTCCTCGCATTTTTCACACCTTTTCATGCTCCTGGTCTTTTTTTTTTTTTTTTTGCTCCTCGCATTTTTCAACCTTTCATGCCCCTCGCATTTTTCACACCTTTTCATGCTCCTGGTCTTTTTTTTTTTCTTTTTTTGCTCCTCGCATTTTTCACACCTTTTCATGCTCCTGGTCTTTTTTTTTTTCTTTTTTTGCTCCTCGCATTTTTCACACCTTTTCATGCTCCTGGTCTATATTTTTTTTTTTTTGCTCCTCCCATTTTTCACACCTTTTCATATTCCTGGTCTTTTTTTTTTTTTTCCTCGCATTTTTCACACCTTTTCATGCTCCTGGTCTTTTTTTTTTTTTTCTCCTCGCATTTTTCACACCTTTTCATGCTCCTGGTCTTTTTTTTTTTTTTTTTTTTGCTCCTCGCATTTTTCACACCTTTTCATGCTCCTGGTCTTTCTTTTTTTTTTTTTGCTCCTCGCATTTTTCACACCTTTTCATGTTCCTGGTCTTTTTTTTTTTTTTTGCTCCTCGCATTTTTCACACCTTTTAATGCTCCTGGTCTTTCTTTTTTTTTTTTTGCTCCTCGCATTTTTCACACCTTTTCATGCTCCTGGTCTTATTTTTTTTTTTTTTTGCTCCTCGAATTTTTCACACCTTTTCATGCTCCTCGCATTTTTCACACCTCTTCATGCTCCTCGCATTTTTCACACCTTTTCATGCTCCTTGCATTTTTCACACCTTTTCATGCTACTCGTCTTTTTTTTTTTTTGCTCCTTGCATTTTTCACACCTTTTCATGTTCCTGGTCTTTTTTTTTTTTTTGCTCCTCGCATTTTTCACACCATTTCATGCTCCTCGCATTTTTCACACCTTTTCATGCTCCTCGTCTTTTTTTTTTTCTTTTTTTGCTCCTCGCATTTTTCACACCTTTTCATGCTCCTGGTCTTTTTTTTTTTTTTTGCTCCTCGCATTTTTCACACCTTTCATGCTCCTCGCATTTTTCACACCTTTTCATGCTCCTGGTCATTTTTTTTTTTCTTTTTTTGCTCCTCGCATTTTTCCCACCTTTTCATGCTCCTGGTCTTTTTTTTTTTCTTTTTTTGCTCCTCGATTTTTCACACCTTTTCATGCTCCTCGTCTTTTTTTTTTTTTGCTCCTCGCATTTTTCACACCTTTTCATGCTCCTTGCATTTTTCACACCTTTTCATGCTCCTCGTCTTTTTTTTTTTTTGCTCCTCGCATTTTTCACACCTTTTCATGCTCCTGGTCTTTTTTTTTTCTTTTGCTCCTCAAATTTTTCACACCTTTTCATGCTCCTCGCATTTTTCACACCTTTTCATGCTCCTGGTCTTTTTTTTTTTCTTTTTTTGCTCCTCGCATTTTTCACACCTTTTCATGCTCCTGGTCTTTCTTTTTTTTTTTTTGCTCCTTGCATTTTTCACACCTTTTCATGCTCCTGGTCTTTCTTTCTTTCTTTCTTTTTTTTTTTTTGCTCCTCGCATTTTTCACACCTTTTCATATTCCTGGTCTTTTTTTTTTTTTTTTTTTTCTCCTCGCATTTTTCACCCCTTTTCATGCTCCTGGTCTTTTTTTTTTTTTTTTTTTGCTCCTCGCATTTTTCACACCTTTTCATGCTCCTGATCTTTTTTTTTTTTTTTTGCTCCTCGCATTTTTCAACCTTTCATGCTCCTCGCATTTTTCACACCTTTTCATGCTCCTGGTCTTTTTTTTTTTCTTTTTTTGCTCCTCACATTTTTCACACCTTTTCATGCTCCTGGTCTTTTTTTTTTTCTTTTTCTGCTCCTCGCATTTTTCACACCTTTTCATGCTCCTGGTCTTTCTTTTTTTTTTTTTGCTCCTCGCATTTTTCACACCTTTTCATGCTCCTCGCATTTTTCACACCTCTTCATGCTCCTCACATTTTTCACAACTTTTCATGCTCCTCGCATTTTTCACACCTTTTCATGCTCCTGGTCTTTCTTTTTTTTTTTTTTGCTCCTCGCATTTTTCACACCTTTTCATGCTCCTGGTCTTTTTTTTTTTTTTTTTGCTCCTCGAATTTTTCACACCTTTTCATGCTCCTCGCATTTTTCACACCTCTTCATGCTCCTCACATTTTTCACAACTTTTCATGCTCCTCGCATTTTTCACAGCTTTTCATGCTCCTTGCATTTTTCACACCTTTTCATGCTCCTGGTCTTTCTTTTTTTTTTTTGCTCCTCGCATTTTTCACACCTTTTCATGCTCCTTGCATTTTTCACACCTTTTCATGCTCCTGGTCTTTCTTTCTTTCTTTCTTTTTTTTTTTTGCTCCTCGCATTTTTCACACCTTTTCATGCTCCCCGCATTTTTCACACCTCTTCATGCTCCTCGCATTTTTCACAACTTTTCATGCTCGTCGCATTTTTCACACCTTTTCATGCTCCTTGCATTTTTCACACCTTTTCATGCTCCTTGCATTTTTCACAACTTTTCATGCTCCTCGCATTTTTCACACCTTTTCATGCTCCTTGCATTTTTCACACCTTTTCATGCTCCTTGCATTTTTCACACATTTTCATGCTCCTCGTCTTTTTTTTTTTTTGCTCCTCGCATTTTTCACACCTTTTCATGCTCCTGGTCTTTTTTTTTTCTTTTGCTCCTCAAATTTTTCACACCTTTTCATGCTCCTCGCATTTTTCACACCTTTTCATGCTCCTGGTCTTTTTTTTTTCTTTTTTTGCTCCTCGCCTTTTTCACACCTTTTCATGCTCCTGGTCTTTTTTTTTTTTTTTTTTGCTCCTCGCATTTTTCAACCTTTCTTGCCCCTCGCATTTTTCACACCTTTTCATGCTCCTGGTCTTTTTTTTTTTCTTTTTTTGCTCCTCGCTTTTTTCACACCTTTTCATGCTCCTGGTCTTTTTTTTTTTCTTTTTTTGCTCCTCGCATTTTTCACAACTTTTCATGCTCCTCGTATTTTTCTTTTTTTTTTTTTTTGCTCCTCGCATTTTTCACACCTTTTCATGCTCCTTGCATTTTTCACACCTTTTCATGCTCCTCGTCTTTTTCTTTTTTTTTTCTCCTCGCATTTTTCACACCTTTTCATGCTCCTCGTCTTTCTTGTTTTTTTTCTCCTCGCATTTTTCACACCTTTTCATGCTCCTTGCATTTTTCACACATTTTCATGCTCCTCGTCTTTTTTTTTTTTTTTTTTCTCCTCGCATTTTTCACACCTTTTCATGCTCATCGCATTTTACACACCTTTTCATGATCCTCGTCTTTTTTTTTCCGCTCCTCGCATTTTTCACACCTTTTCATGCTCCTCGAATTTTTCACATCTTTTCATGCTCGTCGTCTTTTTTTTTTTTTTTGCTCCTCACATTTTTCACACCTTTTCATGCTCCTCACATTTTTCACACCTTTTCATGCTCCTCGCATTTTTCACACCTTTTCGTGGTCCTCGCATTTTTCGCACCTTTTCATGCTCCTCGCATTTTACACACCTTTTCATGCTACTCGTCTTTTTTTTTTTTTGCTCCTCGCATTTTTCACACCTTTTCATGCTCCTCGCATTTTTCACACCTTTTCATGCTCCTCCCATTTTTCACACCTTTTCATGCTCCTCGCATTTTTCACACCTTCTCAGGATCCTCGCATATTTCACACCTTTTCATGCTCCTCGCATTTTTCACACCTCTTCATGGTCCTCGCATTTTTCACTCCTATTCATGCTCCTCGCATTTTTCACACCTTTTCATGCTCCTCGTCTTTTCCTTTTTTTGTTTTTTTGCTCCTCGCATTGTTCACAACTTTTCATGGTCCTCGCATTTTTCACATCTTTTCATGGTCCTCGCATTTTTCACACATTTTCATGCTCCTCGCATTTTTCACACCTTTTCGTGCCCCTTGTATTTTTTTTTTTGCTCCTCGCATTTTTCACACCTTTTCATGCTCCTTGCATTTTTCAAACATTTTCATGCTCCTCGCATTTTTCACACCTTTTCATGCTGCTTGCATTTCTCACACCTTTTCATGCCCCTTGTATTTTTTTTTTGCTCCTCGCATTTTTCACACCTTTTCATGATCCTTGCATTTTTCAAACCTTTTCATGCTCCTTGCATTTTTCACACCTTTTCATGCTCCTTGCATTTTTCACACCTTTTCATGCTCCTCGCATTTTTCACACCTTTTCATGCTGCTTGCATTTCTCACACCTTTTCATGCCCCTTGTATTTTTTTTTTGCTCCTCGCATTTTTCACACCTTTTCATGATCCTTGCATTTTTCAAACCTTTTCATGCTCCTTGCATTTTTCACACCTTTTCATGCTCCTTGCATTTTTCACACCTTTTCATGCTCCTCGCATTTTTACACTTTTTCATGCTCCTTGTATTTCTTTTTTGCTCCTCGCATTTTTCAAAACTTTTCATGCTCCTTACATTTTCACACCTTTTCATGCTCCTCTCATTTTTCTCAACTTTTCATGCTCCTCGCATTTTTCACACATTTTCAAGCTCCTCGCATTTTTCACACCTTTTCATGCTCCTGGCATTTTTCACACCTTTTCATGCTCCTTGAAATTTTCACACCTTTTCATGCTCCTCGCATTTTTCCCACCTTTTCATGCTCCTCCCATTTTTCACACCTTTTAATGCTCCTCATATTTTTCACACCTTTTCCTATTCCTCGCATTTTTCACACTTTTTCATGCTCCTCGCATTTTTCTCAACTTTTCATGCTCCTCGCATTTTTCACACATTTTCAAGCTCCTCGCATTTTTCACACCTTTTCATGCTCCTGGCATTTTTCACACCTTTTCATGCTCCTTGAAATTTTCACACCTTTTCATGCTCCTCGCATTTTTCACACCTTTTCATGCTCCTCCCATTTTTCACACCTTTTAATGCTCCTCATATTTTTCACACCTTTTCCTATTCCTCGCATTTTTCACACTTTTTCATGCTCCTCGCATTTTTCACACCTTTTCATGCTCTTCGTCTTTTCCTTTTTTTTTTCTTTGCTCCTCGCATTTTTCACACCTTTTCATGCTCCTCGCATTTTTCACACCTTTTCATGCTCCTCGCATTTTTCACACCTTTTCATGCTCCTCGTCTTTTTTTTTTTTGCTCCTCACATTTTTCACACCTTTTCATGCTCCTCGCATTTTGCACACCTTTTCATGCTCCTCGCATTTTGCACACCTTTTCATGCTCCTGGTCTTTCTTTCCTTCTTTTTTTTTTTTTTTTGCTCCTCGCATTTTTCACACCTTTTCATGCTCCTGGTCTTTCCTTTTTTTTTTTTTTTTTTTGCTCCTTGCATTTTTCACACCTTTCATGCTCCTCGCATTTTTCACACCTTTTCATGCTCCTGGTCTTTTTTTTTTCTTTTTTTGCTCCTCGCATTTTTCATACCTTTTCATGCTCCCGGTCTTTTTTTTTTTTTTTTTTTGCTCCTCAAATTTTTCACACGTTTTCATGCCCTTTCATTTTTCACACCTTTTCATGCTCCTGGTCTTTCTTTCTTTCTTTCTTTTTTTTTTTTGCTCCTCGCATTTTTCACACCTTTTCATGCTCCTCGCATTTTTCACACCTCTTCATGCTCCTCGCATTTTTCACAACTTTTCATGCTCGTCGCATTTTTCACACCTTTTCATGCTCCTTGCATTTTTCACACCTTTTCATGCTCCTTGCATTTTTCACAACTTTTCATGCTCCTCGCATTTTTCACACCTTTTCATGCTCCTTGCATTTTTCACACCTTTTCATGCTCCTTGCATTTTTCACACATTTTCATGCTCCTCGTCTTTTTTTTTTTTTGCTCCTCGCATTTTTCACACCTTTTCATGCTCCTGGTCTTTTTTTTTTCTTTTGCTCCTCAAATTTTTCACACCTTTTCATGCTCCTCGCATTTTTCACACCTTTTCATGCTCCTGGTCTTTTTTTTTTCTTTTTTTGCTCCTCGCATTTTTCACACCTTTTCATGCTCCTGGTCTTTTTTTTTTTTTTTTTGCTCCTCGCATTTTTCAACCTTTCATGCCCCTCGCATTTTTCACACCTTTTCATGCTCCTGGTCTTTTTTTTTTTCTTTTTTTGCTCCTCGCATTTTTCACACCTTTTCATGCTCCTGGTCTTTTTTTTTTTCTTTTTTTGCTCCTCGCATTTTTCACACCTTTTCATGCTCCTGGTCTATATTTTTTTTTTTTTGCTCCTCCCATTTTTCACACCTTTTCATATTCCTGGTCTTTTTTTTTTTTTTCCTCGCATTTTTCACACCTTTTCATGCTCCTGGTCTTTTTTTTTTTTTTCTCCTCGCATTTTTCACACCTTTTCATGCTCCTGGTCTTTTTTTTTTTTTTTTTTTTGCTCCTCGCATTTTTCACACCTTTTCATGCTCCTGGTCTTTCTTTTTTTTTTTTTGCTCCTCGCATTTTTCACACCTTTTCATGTTCCTGGTCTTTTTTTTTTTTTTTGCTCCTCGCATTTTTCACACCTTTTAATGCTCCTGGTCTTTCTTTTTTTTTTTTTGCTCCTCGCATTTTTCACACCTTTTCATGCTCCTGGTCTTATTTTTTTTTTTTTTTGCTCCTCGAATTTTTCACACCTTTTCATGCTCCTCGCATTTTTCACACCTCTTCATGCTCCTCGCATTTTTCACACCTTTTCATGCTCCTTGCATTTTTCACACCTTTTCATGCTACTCGTCTTTTTTTTTTTTTGCTCCTTGCATTTTTCACACCTTTTCATGTTCCTGGTCTTTTTTTTTTTTTTGCTCCTCGCATTTTTCACACCATTTCATGCTCCTCGCATTTTTCACACCTTTTCATGCTCCTCGTCTTTTTTTTTTTCTTTTTTTGCTCCTCGCATTTTTCACACCTTTTCATGCTCCTGGTCTTTTTTTTTTTTTTTGCTCCTCGCATTTTTCACACCTTTCATGCTCCTCGCATTTTTCACACCTTTTCATGCTCCTGGTCATTTTTTTTTTTCTTTTTTTGCTCCTCGCATTTTTCACACCTTTTCATGCTCCTGGTCTTTTTTTTTTTCTTTTTTTGCTCCTCGATTTTTCACACCTTTTCATGCTCCTCGTCTTTTTTTTTTTTTGCTCCTCGCATTTTTCACACCTTTTCATGCTCCTTGCATTTTTCACACCTTTTCATGCTCCTCGTCTTTTTTTTTTTTTGCTCCTCGCATTTTTCACACCTTTTCATGCTCCTGGTCTTTTTTTTTTCTTTTGCTCCTCAAATTTTTCACACCTTTTCATGCTCCTCGCATTTTTCACACCTTTTCATGCTCCTGGTCTTTTTTTTTTTCTTTTTTTGCTCCTCGCATTTTTCACACCTTTTCATGCTCCTGGTCTTTCTTTTTTTTTTTTTGCTCCTTGCATTTTTCACACCTTTTCATGCTCCTGGTCTTTCTTTCTTTCTTTCTTTTTTTTTTTTTGCTCCTCGCATTTTTCACACCTTTTCATATTCCTGGTCTTTTTTTTTTTTTTTTTTTTCTCCTCGCATTTTTCACACCTTTTCATGCTCCTGGTCTTTTTTTTTTTTTTTTTTTGCTCCTCGCATTTTTCACACCTTTTCATGCTCCTGATCTTTTTTTTTTTTTTTTGCTCCTCGCATTTTTCAACCTTTCATGCTCCTCGCATTTTTCACACCTTTTCATGCTCCTGGTCTTTTTTTTTTTCTTTTTTTGCTCCTCACATTTTTCACACCTTTTCATGCTCCTGGTCTTTTTTTTTTTCTTTTTCTGCTCCTCGCATTTTTCACACCTTTTCATGCTCCTGGTCTTTCTTTTTTTTTTTTTGCTCCTCGCATTTTTCACACCTTTTCATGCTCCTCGCATTTTTCACACCTCTTCATGCTCCTCGCATTTTTCACAACTTTTCATGCTCCTCGCATTTTTCACACCTTTTCATGCTCCTGGTCTTTCTTTTTTTTTTTTTGCTCCTCGCATTTTTCACACCTTTTCATGCTCCTGGTCTTTTTTTTTTTTTTTTTGCTCCTCGAATTTTTCACACCTTTTCATGCTCCTCGCATTTTTCACACCTCTTCATGCTCCTCACATTTTTCACAACTTTTCATGCTCCTCGCATTTTTCACAGCTTTTCATGCTCCTTGCATTTTTCACACCTTTTCATGCTCCTGGTCTTTCTTTTTTTTTTTTGCTCCTCGCATTTTTCACACCTTTTCATGCTCCTTGCATTTTTCACACCTTTTCATGCTCCTGGTCTTTCTTTCTTTTTTTCTTTTTTTTTTTTGCTCCTCGCATTTTTCACACCTTTTCATGCTCCTCGCATTTTTCACACCTCTTCATGCTCCTCGCATTTTTCACAACTTTTCATGCTCGTCGCATTTTTCACACCTTTTCATGCTCCTTGCATTTTTCACACCTTTTCATGCTCCTTGCATTTTTCACAACTTTTCATGCTCCTCGCATTTTTCACACCTTTTCATGCTCCTTGCATTTTTCACACCTTTTCATGCTCCTTGCATTTTTCACACATTTTCATGCTCCTCGTCTTTTTTTTTTTTTGCTCCTCGCATTTTTCACACCTTTTCATGCTCCTGGTCTTTTTTTTTTCTTTTGCTCCTCAAATTTTTCACACCTTTTCATGCTCCTCGCATTTTTCACACCTTTTCATGCTCCTGGTCTTTTTTTTTTCTTTTTTTGCTCCTCGCATTTTTCACACCTTTTCATGCTCCTGGTCTTTTTTTTTTTTTTTTTGCTCCTCGCATTTTTCAACCTTTCATGCCCCTCGCATTTTTCACACCTTTTCATGCTCCTGGTCTTTTTTTTTTTCTTTTTTTGCTCCTCGCATTTTTCACACCTTTTCATGCTCCTGGTCTTTTTTTTTTTCTTTTTTTGCTCCTCGCATTTTTCACACCTTTTCATGTTCCTGGTCTATATTTTTTTTTTTTTGCTCCTCCCATTTTTCACACCTTTTCATGTTCCTGGTCTTTTTTTTTTTTTTCCTCGCATTTTTCACACCTTTTCATGCTCCTGGTCTTTTTTTTTTTTTTCTCCTCGCATTTTTCACACCTTTTCATGCTCCTGGTCTTTTTTTTTTTTTTTTTTTTGCTCCTCGCATTTTTCACACCTTTTCATGCTCCTGGTCTTTCTTTTTTTTTTTTTGCTCCTCGCATTTTTCACACCTTTTCATGTTCCTGGTCTTTTTTTTTTTTTTTGCTCCTCGCATTTTTCACACCTTTTAATGCTCCTGGTCTTTCTTTTTTTTTTTTTGCTCCTCGCATTTTTCACACCTTTTCATGCTCCTGGTCTTATTTTTTTTTTTTTTTGCTCCTCGAATTTTTCACACCTTTTCATGCTCCTCGCATTTTTCACACCTCTTCATGCTCCTCGCATTTTTCACACCTTTTCATGCTCCTTGCATTTTTCACACCTTTTCATGCTACTCGTCTTTTTTTTTTTTTGCTCCTTGCATTTTTCACACCTTTTCATGTTCCTGGTTTTTTTTTTTTTTTTGCTCCTCGCATTTTTCACACCATTTCATGCTCCTCGCATTTTTCACACCTTTTCATGCTCCTCGTCTTTTTTTTTTTCTTTTTTTGCTCCTCGCATTTTTCACACCTTTTCATGCTCCTGGTCTTTTTTTTTTTTTTTGCTCCTCGCATTTTTCACACCTTTCATGCTCCTCGCATTTTTCACACCTTTTCATGCTCCTGGTCATTTTTTTTTTCTTTTTTTGCTCCTCGCATTTTTCACACCTTTTCATGCTCCTGGTCTTTTTTTTTTTCTTTTTTTGCTCCTCGATTTTTCACACCTTTTCATGCTCCTCGTCTTTTTTTTTTTTTGCTCCTCGCATTTTTCACACCTTTTCATGCTCCTTGCATTTTTCACACCTTTTCATGCTCCTCGTCTTTTTTTTTTTTTGCTCCTCGCATTTTTCACACCTTTTCATGCTCCTGGTCTTTTTTTTTTCTTTTGCTCCTCAAATTTTTCACACCTTTTCATGCTCCTCGCATTTTTCACACCTTTTCATGCTCCTGGTCTTTTTTTTTTTCTTTTTTTGCTCCTCGCATTTTTCACACCTTTTCATGCTCCTGGTCTTTCTTTTTTTTTTTTTGCTCCTTGCATTTTTCACACCTTTTCATGCTCCTGGTCTTTCTTTCTTTCTTTCTTTTTTTTTTTTTGCTCCTCGCATTTTTCACACCTTTTCATATTCCTGGTCTTTTTTTTTTTTTTTTTTTTCTCCTCGCATTTTTCACACCTTTTCATGCTCCTGGTCTTTTTTTTTTTTTTTTTTTTGCTCCTCGCATTTTTCACACCTTTTCATGCTCCTGATCTTTTTTTTTTTTTTTTGCTCCTCGCATTTTTCAACCTTTCATGCTCCTCGCATTTTTCACACCTTTTCATGCTCCTGGTCTTTTTTTTTTTCTTTTTTTGCTCCTCGCATTTTTCACACCTTTTCATGCTCCTGGTCTTTTTTTTTTTCTTTTTCTGCTCCTCGCATTTTTCACACCTTTTCATGCTCCTGGTCTTTCTTTTTTTTTTTTTGCTCCTCGCATTTTTCACACCTTTTCATGCTCCTCGCATTTTTCACACCTCTTCATGCTCCTCGCATTCTTCACATCTTTTCATGCTCCTCGCATTTTTCACACCTTTTCATGCTCCTGGTCTTTCTTTTTTTTTTGCTCCTCGCATTTTTCACACCTTTTCATGCTCCTGGTCTTTTTTTTTTTTTTTTTGCTCCTCGAATTTTTCACACCTTTTCATGCTCCTCGCATTTTTCACACCTCTTCATGCTCCTCACATTTTTCACAACTTTTCATGCTCCTCGCATTTTTCACAGCTTTTCATGCTCCTTGCATTTTTCACACCTTTTCATGCTCCTGGTCTTTCTTTTTTTTTTTTGCTCCTCGCATTTTTCACACCTTTTCATGCTCCTTGCATTTTTCACACCTTTTCATGCTCCTCGTCTTTTTTTTTTTTTGCTCCTCGCATTTTTCACACCTTTTCATGCTCCTGGTCTTTTTTTTTTCTTTTGCTCCTCAAATTTTTCACACCTTTTCATGCTCCTCGCATTTTTCACACCTTTTCATGCTCCTGGTCTTTTTTTTTTTCTTTTTTTGCTCCTCGCATTTTTCACACCTTTTCATGCTCCTGGTCTTTCTTTTTATTTTTTTGCTCCTTGCATTTTTCACACCTTTTCATGCTCCTGGTCTTTCTTTCTTTCTTTCTTTTTTTTTTTTGCTCCTCGCATTTTTCACACCTTTTCATATTCCTGGTCTTTTTTTTTTTTTTTTTTTTCTCCTCGCATTTTTCACCCCTTTTCATGCTCCTGGTCTTTTTTTTTTTTTTTTGCTCCTCGCATTTTTCACACCTTTTCATGCTCCTGGTCTTTCTTTCTTTCTTTCTTTTTTTTTTTTGCTCCTCGCATTTTTCACACCTTTTCATATTCCTGGTCTTTTTTTTTTTTTTTTTTTTCTCCTCGCATTTTTCACACCTTTTCATGCTCCTGGTCTTTTTTTTTTTTCTTTGCTCCTCGCATTTTTCACACCTTTTCATGCTCCTCGCATTTTTCACACCTTTTCATGCTCCTCGTCTTTTTTTTTTTTGCTCCTCACATTTTTCACACCTTTTCATGCTCCTCGCATTTTGCACACCTTTTCATGCTCCTCGCATTTTGCACACCTTTTCATGCTCCTGGTCTTTCTTTCCTTCTTTTTTTTTTTTTTTGCTCCTCGCATTTTTCACACCTTTTCATGCTCCTGGTCTTTTTTTTTTTTTTTGCTCCTCGCATTTTTCAACCTTTCATGCTCCTCGCATTTTTCAAACCTTTTCATGCTCCTGGTCTTTTTTTTTTTCTTTTTTTGCTCCTCGCATTTTTCACACCTTTTCATGCTCCTGGCATTTTTCACACCTTTTCATGCTCCTTGAAATTTTCACACCTTTTCATGCTCCTCGCATTTTTCACACCTTTTCATGCTCCTCCCATTTTTCACACCTTTTAATGCTCCTCATATTTTTCACACCTTTTCCTATTCCTCGCATTTTTCACACTTTTTCATGCTCCTCGCATTTTTCACACCTTTTCATGCTCTTCGTCTTTTCCTTTTTTTTTTCTTTGCTCCTCGCATTTTTCACACCTTTTCATGCTCCTCGCATTTTTCACACCTTTTCATGCTCCTCGTCTTTTTTTTTTTTGCTCCTCACATTTTTCACACCTTTTCATGCTCCTCGCATTTTGCACACCTTTTCATGCTCCTCGCATTTTGCACACCTTTTCATGCTCCTGGTCTTTCTTTCCTTCTTTTTTTTTTTTTTTGCTCCTCGCATTTTTCACATCTTTTCATGCTCCTGGTCTTTCCTTTTTTTTTTTTTTTTTTTTGCTCCTTGCATTTTTCACACCTTTCATGCTCCTCGCATTTTTCACACCTTTTCATGCTCCTGGTCTTTTTTTTTTCTTTTGCTCCTCAAATTTTTCACACCTTTTCATGCTCCTCGCATTTTTCACACCTTTTCATGCTCCTGGTCTTTTTTTTTTCTTTTTTTGCTCCTCGCATTTTTCATACCTTTTCATGCTCCCGGTCTTTTTTTTTTTTTTTTTTGCTCCTCAAATTTTTCACACGTTTTCATGCTCCTTTCATTTTTCACACCTTTTCATGCTCCTGGTCTTTCTTTTTTTTTTTTTTTTTTTGCTCCTCGCATTTTTCACACCTTTTCATGCTCCTGGTCTTTCTTTCTTTCTTTCTTTTTTTTTTTTGCTCCTCGCATTTTTCACACCTTTTCATGCTCCTCGCATTTTTCACACCTCTTCATGCTCCTCGCATTTTTCACAACTTTTCATGCTCGTCGCATTTTTCACACCTTTTCATGCTCCTTGCATTTTTCACACCTTTTCATGCTCCTCGCATTTTTCACACCTTTTCATGCTCCTCGCATTTTTCACACCTTTTCATGTTCCTTGCATTTTTCACACCTTTTCATGCTCCTCGTCTTTTTTTTTTTTTGCTCCTCGCATTTTTCACACCTTTTCATGCTCCTGGTCTTTTTTTTTTCTTTTGCTCCTCAAATTTTTCACACCTTTTCATGCTCCTCGCATTTTTCACCCCTTTTCATGCTCCTGGTCTTTTTTTTTTTCTTTTTTTGCTCCTCGCATTTTTCACACCTTTTCATGCTCCTGGTCTATATTTTTTTTTTTTTGCTCCTCGCATTTTTCACACCTTTTCATGTTCCTGGTCTTTTTTTTTTTTTTTCCTCGCATTTTTCACACCTTTTCATGCTCCTGGTCTTTTTTTTTTTTTTCTCCTCGCATTTTTCACACCTTTTCATGCTCCTGGTCTTTTTTTTTTTTTTTTTTTTGCTCCTCGCATTTTTCACACCTTTTCATGCTCCTGGTCTTTCTTTTTTTTTTTTTGCTCCGCGCATTTTTCACACCTTTTCATGTTCCTGGTCTTTTTTTTTTTTTTTGCTCCTCGCATTTTTCACACCTTTTAATGCTCCTCGCATTTTTCACACCTTTTCATACTCCTCGCATTTTTCACACCTTTTCATGCTCCTGGTCTTTTTTTTTTCTTTTGCTCCTCAAATTTTTCACACCTTTTCATGCTCCTCGCATTTTTCACACCTTTTCATGCTCCTCGCATTTTTCACACCTTTTCATGCTCCTCGCATTTTTCACACCTTTTCATGCTCCTCGCATTTTTCACATCTTTTCATGCTCCTCGCATTTTTCACACCTTTTCATGCTCCTGGTCTTTCTTTTTTTTTTTTTTTTTTGCTCCTCGCATTTTTCACACCTTTTCGTGCTCCTCGCATTTTTCACATCTTTTCATGCTCCTCGCATTTTTCTCACCTTTTCATGTTCCTGGTCTTTCTTTTTTTTTTTTTTCTCCTCGCATTTTTCACACCTTTTCATGCTCCTGGTCTTTCTTTTTTTTTTTTTGCTCCTCGCATTTTTCACACCTTTTCATGCTCCTCGTCTTTTTTTTTTTTTTTGCTCCTCGCATTTTTCACACCTTTTCATGCTCCTCGCATTTTTCACATCTTTTCATGCTCCTCGCATTTTTCACACCTTTTCATGCTCCTGGTCTTTCTTTTTTTTTTTTTTTTTTGCTCCTCGCATTTTTCACACCTTTTCATGCTCCTGGTCTTTCTTTTTTTTTTTTTGCTCCTCGCATTTTTCACACCTTTTCATGCTCCTCGTCTTTTTTTTTTTTTTTCTCCTCGCATTTTTCACACCTTTTCATGCTCCTGGTCTTTCTTTTTTTTTTTTTTTTTTGCTCCTCACATTTTTCACACCTTTTCATGCTCCTGGTCTTTTTTTTTTTTTTTTTTTTTTTTTTTTTGCTCCTCGCATTTTTCACACCTATTCATGGTCCTGGTCTTTATTTTTCTTTTTTTTTTCCTCCTCAAATTTTTCACACCTTTTCATGCTCCTTGCATTTTTCACACCTTTTCATGCTCCTCGTCTTTTTTTTTTTTTTTGCTCCTCGCATTTTTCACACCTATTCATGGTCCTGGTCTTTTTTTTTTTTTTTTTTTTGCTCCTCAAATTTTTCACACCTTTTCATGCTCCTTGCATTTTTCACACCTTTTCATGCTCCTCGTCTTTTTTTTTTTTTTGCTCCTCGCATTTTTCACACCTATTCATGGTCCTGGTCTTTTTTTTTTTTTTTTTTTGCTCCTCAAATTTTTTACACCTTTTCATGCTCCTTGCATTTTTCACACCTTTTCATGCTCCTTGCATTTTTCACACCTTTTCATGCTCCTCGTCTTTTTTTTTTTTTGCTCCTCGCATTTTTCACACCTTTTCATGCTCCTGGTCTTTCTTTTTTTTTTTTTTCTCCTCGCATTTTTCACACCTTTTCATGCTCCTGGTCTTTCTTTTTTTTTTTTGCTCCCCGCATTTCTCACACCTTTTCAAGCTCCTGGTCTTTTTTTTTTTTTTTTTGCCTCTCAAATTTTTCACACCTTTTCATGCTCCTTGCATTTTTCACACCTTTTCATGCTCCTCGTCTTTTTTTTTTTTTTGCTCCTCGCATTTTTCACACCTTTTCGTGCTCCTCGCATTTTTCACATCTTTTCATGCTCCTCGCATTTTTCTCACCTTTTCATGTTCCTGGTCTTTCTTTTTTTTTTTTTTCTCCTCGCATTTTTCACACCTTTTCATGCTCCTGGTCTTTCTTTTTTTTTTTTTGCTCCTCGCATTTTTCACACCTTTTCATGCTCCTCGTCTTTTTTTTTTTTTTTGCTCCTCGCATTTTTCACACCTTTTCATGTTCCTGGTTTTTTTTTTTTTTTTTGCTCCTCGCATTTTTCACACCTTTTCATGTTCCTGGTCTTTTTTTTTTTTTTTTTTTTGCTCCTTGCATTTTTCACACCTTTTCATGCTCCTCGTCTTTTTTTTTTTTTGCTCCTCGAATTTTTCACACCTTTTCATGCTCCTCGTCTTTTTTTTTTTTTTTGCTCCTCGCATTTTTCACACCTTTTCATGTTCTTGGTTTTTTTTTTTTTTTTTTTGCTGCTCGCATTTTTCACACCTTTTCATGTTCCTGGTCTTTTTTTTTTTTTTTTTTTTTGCTCCTCGCATTTTTCACACCTTTTCATGCTCCTCGCATTTTTCACATGTTTTCATGCTCCTCGCATTTTTCACACCTTTTCATGCTCCTGGTCTTTCTTTTTTTTTTTTTTGCTCCTCGCATTTTTCACACCTTTTCATGCTCCTCGTCTTTTTTTTTTTTTTTTGCTCCTCGCATTTTTCACACCTTTTCATGCTCCTGGTCTTTCTTTTTTTTTTTTTTTTTTTGCTCCTCGCATTTTTCACACCTTTTCATGCTCCTGGTCTTTTTTTTTTTTTTTTTGCTCCTCGCATTTTTCACACCTTTTCATGCTCCTTGCATTTTTCACACCTTTTCATGCTCCTTGCATTTTTCACACCTTTTCATGCTCCTCGTCTTTTTTTTTTTTTTGCTCCTCCCATTTTTCACACCTTTTCATGCTCCTGGTCTTTCTTTTCTTTTTTTTTTTTTTGCTCCTCGCATTTTTCTCACCTTTTCATTTTCCTGGTCTTTCTTTTTTTTTTTTTTCTCCTCGCATTTTTCACACCTTTTCATGCTCCTGGTCTTTCTTTTTTTTTTTTTTGCTCCTCGCATTTTTCACACCTTTTCATGCTCCTCCTCTTTTTTTATTTTTTTGCTCCTCGCATTTTTCACACCTTTTCATGCTCCTCCTCTTTTTTTTTTTTTTTCTGCTCGCATTTTTCACACCTTTTCATGCTCCTGGTCTTTCTTTTTTTTTTTTTGCTCCCCGCATTTCTCACACCTTTTCATGCTCCTGGTCTTTCTTTTTTTTTTTTTTTTTTTTGCTTCTCAAATTTTTCACACCTTTTCATGCTCCTCGTCTTTTTTTTTTTTGCTCCTCGCATTTTTCACATCTTTTCATGCTCCTGGTCTTTCTTTTTTTTTTTTTTTTTGCTCCTCGCATTTTTCACACCTTTTCATGTTCCTCGTCTTTCTTTTTTTTTTTTTCTCCTCGCATTTTTCACACCTTTTCATGCTCCTCGCATTTTTCACACCTTTTCATGCTCCTGGTCTTTCTTTTTTTTTTTTTTCTCCTCGCATTTTTCACACCTTTTCATGCTCCTCGTCTTTTTTTTTTTTTTTGCTCCTCGCATTTTTCACACCTTTTCATGTTCTTGGTTTTTTGTTTTTTTTTTTTGCTGCTCGCATTTTTCACACCTTTTCATGTTCCTGGTCTTTTTTTTTTTTTTTTTTTTTGCTCCTCGCATTTTTCACACCTTTTCATGCTCCTATTCTTTTTTTTTTTTTTTTTTTTTGCTCCATGCAATTTTCACACCATTTCATGTTCCTGGTCTTTTTTTTTTTTTTTTTTTGCTCCTCAAATTTTTTACACCTTTTCATGCTCCTTGCATTTTTCACACCTTTTCATGCTCCTTGCATTTTTCACACCTTTTCATGCTCCTCGTCTTTTTTTTTTTTTGCTCCTCGCATTTTTCACACCTTTTCATGCTCCTCGCATTTTTCACATCTTTTCATGCTCCTCGCATTTTTCACACCTTTTCATGCTCCTGGTCTTTCTTTTTTTTTTTTTTTTTTTTGCTCCTCGCATTTTTCACACCTTTTCATGCTCCTGGTCTTTCTTTTTTTTTTTTTTCTCCTCGCATTTTTCACACCTTTTCATGCTCCTGGTCTTTCTTTTTTTTTTTTGCTCCCCGCATTTCTCACACCTTTTCAAGCTCCTGGTCTTTTTTTTTTTTTTTTTTGCCTCTCAAATTTTTCACACCTTTTCATGCTCCTTGCATTTTTCACACCTTTTCATGCTCCTCGTCTTTTTTTTTTTTTTGCTCCTCGCATTTTTCACACCTTTTCATGCTCCTCGCATTTTTCACATCTTTTCATGCTCCTCGCATTTTTCTCACCTTTTCATGTTCCTGGTCTTTCTTTTTTTTTTTTTTCTCCTCGCATTTTTCACACCTTTTCATGCTCCTGGTCTTTCTTTTTTTTTTTTTGCTCCTCGCATTTTTCACACCTTTTCATGCTCCTCGTCTTTTTTTTTTTTTTTGCTCCTCGCATTTTTCACACCTTTTCATGTTCCTGGTCTTTTTTTTTTTTTTTTTTTTGCTCCTTGCATTTTTCACACCTTTTCATGCTCCTCGTCTTTTTTTTTTTTTGCTCCTCGAATTTTTCACACCTTTTCATGCTCCTCGTCTTTTTTTTTTTTTTTGCTCCTCGCATTTTTCACACCTTTTCATGTTCTTGGTTTTTTTTTTTTTTTTTTTGCTGCTCGCATTTTTCACACCTTTTCATGTTCCTGGTCTTTTTTTTTTTTTTTTTTTTTGCTCCTCGCATTTTTCTCTCCTTTTCTTGCTCCTCGCATTTTTCACATGTTTTCATGCTCCTCGCATTTTTCACACCTTTTCATGCTCCTGGTCTTTCTTTTTTTTTTTTTTGCTCCTCGCATTTTTCACACCTTTTCATGCTCCTCGTCTTTTTTTTTTTTTTTTGCTCCTCGCATTTTTCACACCTTTTCATGCTCCTGGTCTTTCTTTTTTTTTTTTTTTTTTGCTCCTCGAATTTTTCACACCTTTTCATGCTCCTGGTCTTTTTTTTTTTTTTTTTGCTCCTCGCATTTTTCACACCTTTTCATGCTCCTTGCATTTTTCTCACCTTTTCATGCTCCTCGCATTTTTCACACCTTTTCATGCTCCTGGTCTTTCTTTTTTTTTTTTTTCTCCTCGCATTTTTCACACCTTTTCATGCTCCTGGTCTTTTTTTTTTTTTTTGCTCCTCGCATTTTTTACACCTTTTTTTGTTCTTGGTTTTTTTTTTTTTTTTTTTTGCTTCTCGCTTTTTTCACTCCTTTTCATGTTCCTGGTCTTTTTTTTTTTTTTTTTTTTTGCTCCTCGCATTTTTCACACCTTTTCATGCTCCTATTCTTTTTTTTTTTTTTTTTTTTGCTCCATGCAATTTTCACACCATTTCATGTTCCTGGTCTTTTTTTTTTTTTTTTTTGCTCCTCGCATTTTTCACACCTTTTCATGTTCCTGGTCTTTTTTTTTTTTTTTTTTTTGCTCCTCAAATTTTTCACACCTTTTCATGCTCCCTGCATTTTTCACACCTTTTCATGCTCCTTGCATTTTTCACACCTTTTGATGCTCCTCGTCTTTTTTTTTTTTTTACTCCTCTCATTTTTCACACCTTTTCATGCTCCTCGCATTTTTCACATCTTTTCATGCTCCTCGCATTTTTCACACCTTTTCATGCTCCTGGTCTTTCTTTTTTTTTTTTTTTTTTTGCTCCTCGCATTTTTCCCTCCTTTTCATGCTCCTCGCATTTTTCACACCTCTTCATGCTCCTCGCATTTTTCACAACTTTTCATGCTCCTGGTCTTTCTTTTTTTTTTTTTTGCTCCTCGCATTTTTCACACCTTTTCATGCTCCTGGTCTTTTTTTTTTTTTTTGCTCCTCGCATTTTTCACACCTTTTCATGCTCCTGGTCTTTCTTTTTTTTTTTTTTTTTTTGCTCCTCGCATTTTTCACACCTTTTTATGCTCCTTGCATTTTTTACTCCTTTTCATGCTCCTCGTCTTTTTTTTTTTTTTGCTCCTCGCATTTTTCACACCTTTTCATGCTCCTTGCATTTTTCACACCTTTTCATGCTCCTCGTCTTTTTTTTTTTTTTGCTCCTCGCATTTTTCACACGTTTTCATGCTCCTGGTCTTTCTTTCTTTTTTTTTTTTTTTGCTCCTCGCATTTTTCACACCTTTTCATGCTCCTGGTCTTTTTTTTTTTTTTTTTTGCTCCTCGCATTTTTCACACCTTTTCTTGCTCCTTGCATTTTTCACACCTTTTCATGCTCCTTGCATTTTTCACACCTTTTCATGCTCCTCGTCTTTTTTTTTTTTTGCTCCTCGCATTTTTCACACCTTTTCATGCTCCTCCTCTTTTTTTTTTTTTTGCTCCTCGCATTTTTCACACCTTTTCATGCTCCTCCTCTTTTTTTTTTTTTTCTCCTCCCATTTTTCACACCTTTTCATGCTCCTGGTCTTTCTTTTTTTTTTTTTGCTCCCCGCATTTCTCACACCTTTTCATGCTCCTGGTCTTTTTTTTTTTTTTTTTTTTTGCTTCTCAAATTTTTCACACCTTTTCATGCTCCTCGTCTTTTTTTTTTTTTGCTCCTCGCATTTTTCACACCTTTTCATGCTCCTGGTCTTTCTTTTTTTTTTTTTTTTTTGCTCCTCGCATTTTTCACACCTTTTCATGTTCCTCGTCTTTCTTTTTTTTTTTTTCTCCTCGCATTTTTCACACCTTTTCATGCTCCTCGCATTTTTCACACCTTTTCATGCTCCTGGTCTTTCTTTTTTTTTTTTTTCTCCTCGCATTTTTCACACCTTTTCATGCTCCTCGTCTTTTTTTTTTTTTTTGCTCCTCGCATTTTTCACACCTTTTCATGTTCCTGGTTTTTTTTTTTTTTTTTTTTTGCTGCTCGCATTTTTCACACCTTTTCATGTTCCTGGTCTTTTTTTTTTTTTTTTTTTTTGCTCCTCGCATTTTTCACACTTTTTCATGCTCCTCGCTTTTTTCACATCTTTTCATGCTCCTCGCATTTTTCACACCTTTTCATGCTCCTGGTCTTTCTTTTTTTTTTTTTTTTTTTGCTCCTCGCATTTTTCACACCTTTTCATGCTCCTCGCATTTTTCACATCTTTTCATGCTCCTCGCATTTTTCACACCTTTTCATGCTCCTGCTCTTTCTTTTTTTTTTTTTTTTTTTGCTCCTCGCATTTTTCACACCTTTTCATGCTCCTCGCATTTTTCACATGTTTTCATGCTCCTCGCATTTTTCACACCTTTTCATGCTCCTGGTCTTTCTTTTTTTTTTTTTTGCTCCTCGCATTTTTCACACCTTTTCATGCTCCTCGTCTTTTTTTTTTTTTTTGCTCCTCGCATTTTTCACACCTTTTCATGCTCCTCCTCTTTTTTTTTTTTTTTGCTCCTCGCATTTTTCACACCTTTTCATGTTCCTGGTTTTTTTTTTTTTTTTTGCTCCTCGCATTTTTCACACCTTTTCATGTTCCTGGTCTTTTTTTTTTTTTTTTTTTGCTCCTGAAATTTTTCACACCTTTTCATGCTCCTTGCATTTTTCACACCTTTTCATGCTCCTCGTCTTTTTTTTTTTTTGCTCCTCGCATTTTTCACACCTATTCATGGTCCTGGTCTTTTTTTTTTTTTTTTTTTTTGCTCCTCAAATTTTTCACACCTTTTCATGCTCCTTGCATTTTTCACACCTTTTCATGCTCCTTGCATTTTTCACACCTTTTCATGCTCCTCGTCTTTTTTTTTTTTTTGCTCCTCGCATTTTTCACACCTTTTCATGCTCCTGGTCTTTCTTTTTTTTTTTTTTCTCCTCGCATTTTTCACACCTTTTCATGCTCCTGGTCTTTCTTTTTTTTTTTTTGCTCCCCGCATTTCTCACACCTTTTCATGCTCCTGGTCTTTTTTTTTTTTTTTTTTTTTGCCTCTCAAATTTTTCACACCTTTTCATGCTCCTTGCATTTTTCACACCTTTTCATGCTCCTCGTCTTTTTTTTTTTTTGCTCCTCGAATTTTTCACACCTTTTCATGCTCCTGATCTTTTTTTTTTTTTTTGCTCCTCCCATTTTTCACACCTTTTCATGCTCCTTGCATTTTTCACACCTTTTCATGCTCCTTGCATTTTTCACACCTTTTCATGCTCCTTGCATTTTTCAAACTTTTTCATGCTCCTCGTCTTTTTTTTTTTTTTGCTCCTCGCATTTTTCACACCTTTTCATGCTCCTGGTCTTTCTTTTTTTTTTTTGCTCCTCGCTTTTTTCACACCTTTTCTTGTTCCTGGTCTTTTCTTTTTTTGTTTTGCTCCTCGCATTTTTCACACCTTTTCATGCTCCTCGTTTTTCTTTTTTTTTTTTTTTTTTTTGCTCCTCAAATTTTTCACACCTTTTCATGCTCCTGTTCTTTTTTTTTTTTTTTTTTTGCTCCTTGCAATTTTCACACCTTTTCATGTTCCTGGTCTTTTTTTTTTTTTTTTTGCTCCTCGCATTTTTCACACCTTTTCATGTTCCTGGTCTTTTTTTTTTTTTTTTTTTGCTCCTGAAATTTTTCACACCTTTTCTTGCTCCTTGCATTTTTCACACCTTTTCATGCTCCTGGTCTTTCTTTTTTTTTTTTTGCTCCTCGCTTTTTTCACACCTTTTCATGCTCCTCGTTTTTTTTTTTTTTTTGCTCCTCGCATTTTTCACACCTTTTCATGCTCCTCGTCTTTTTTTTTTTTGGCTCCTCGCATTTTTCACACCTTTTCATGCTCCTCGCATTTTTCACATCTTTTCATGCTCCTCGCATTTTTCACACCTTTTCATGCTCCTGGTCTTTCTTTTTTTTTTTTTTTTTTTTGCTCCTCGCATTTTTCACACCTTTTCATGCTCCTGGTCTTTCTTTTTTTTTTTTTGCTCCTCGCATTTTTCACACCTTTTCATGCTCCTCGTCTTTTTTTTTTTTTTTCTCCTCGCATTTTTCACACCTTTTCATGTTCCTGGTCTTTTTTTTTTTTTTTTTTTTGCTCCTGAAATTTTTCACACCTTTTCATGCTCCTTGCATTTTTCACACCTTTTCATGCTCCTCGTCTTTTTTTTTTTTTGCTCCTCGCATTTTTCACACCTATTCATGGTCCTGGTCTTTTTTTTTTTTTTTTTTTTTGCTCCTCAAATTTTTCACACCTTTTCATGCTCCTTGCATTTTTCACACCTTTTCATGCTCCTTGCATTTTTCACACCTTTTCATGCTCCTCGTCTTTTTTTTTTTTTTTGCTCCTCGCATTTTTCACACCTTTTCATGCTCCTGGTCTTTCTTTTTTTTTTTTTTCTCCTCGCATTTTTCACACCTTTTCATGCTCCTGGTCTTTCTTTTTTTTTTTTTGCTCCCCGCATTTCTCCCACCTTTTCATGCTCCTGTTCTTTTTTTTTTTTTTTTTTTTTTTGCCTCTCAAATTTTTCACACCTTTTCATGCTCCTTGCATTTTTCACACCTTTTCATGCTCCTCGTCTTTTTTTTTTTTTGCTCCTCGAATTTTTCACACCTTTTCATGCTCCTGATCTTTTTTTTTTTTTTTTGCTCCTCGCATTTTTCACACCTTTTCACACTCCTGGGCTTTCTTTTTTTTTTTTTTGCTCCTCCCATTTTTCACACCTTTTCATGCTCCTTGCATTTTTCACACCTTTTCATGCTCCTTGCATTTTTCACACCTTTTCATGCTCCTTGCATTTTTCAAACTTTTTCATGCTCCTCGTCTTTTTTTTTTTTTTGCTCCTCACATTTTTACACCTTTTCATGCTCCTGGTCTTTCTTTTTTTTTTTTCCTCCTCGCATTTTTCACACCTTTTCATGTTCCTGGTCTTTTCTTTTTTTGTTTTGCTCCTCGCATTTTTCACACCTTTTCATGCTCCTGGTCTTTCTTTTTTTTTTTTTTTTGCTCCTGAAATTTTTCACACCTTTTCATGCTCCTTGCATTTTTCACACCTTTTCATGCTCCTCGTCTTTTTTTTTTTTTGCTCCTCGCATTTTTCACACCTATTCATGGTCCTGGTCTTTTTTTTTTTTTTTTTTTTGCTCCTTGCATTTTTCCCACCTTTTCATGCTCCTCGTTTTTTTTTTTTTTTGCTCCTCGAATTTTTCACACCTTTTCATGCTCCTCGTCTTTTTTTTTTTTTTTTGCTCCTCGCATTTTTCACACCTTTTTTTTTTCTTGGTTTTTTTTTTTTTTTTTTTGCTGCTCGCATTTTTCACACCTTTTCATGTTCCTGGTCTTTTTTTTTTTTTTTTTTTTTGCTCCTCGCATTTTTCACACCTTTTCATGCTCCTCGCTTTTTTCACATGTTTTCATGCTCCTCGCATTTTTCACACCTTTTCATGCTCCTGGTCTTTCTTTTTTTTTTTTTTGCTCCTCGCATTTTTCACACCTTTTCATGCTCCTCGTCTTTTTTTTTTTTTTTTGCTCCTCGCATTTTTCACACCTTTTCATGCTCCTGGTCTTTCTTTTTTTTTTTTTTTTTTGCTCCTCGAATTTTTCACACCTTTTCATGCTCCTGGTCTTTTTTTTTTTTTTTTTGCTCCTCGCATTTTTCACACCTTTTCATGCTCCTTGCATTTTTCACACCTTTTCATGCTCCTCGCATTTTTCACACCTTTTCATGCTCCTGGTCTTTCTTTTTTTTTTTTTTCTCCTCGCATTTTTCACACCTTTTCATGCTCCTCGTCTTTTTTTTTTTTTTTGTTCCTCGCTTTTTTCCCACCTTTTCTTGTTCTTGGTTTTTTTTTTTTTTTTTTTTGCTCCTCGCTTTTTTCACACCTTTTCATGTTCCTGGTCTTTTTTTTTTTTTTTTTTTTTGCTCCTCGCATTTTTCACACCTTTTCATGCTCCTATTCTTTTTTTTTTTTTTTTTTTTGCTCCATGCAATTTTCACACCATTTCATGTTCCTGGTCTTTTTTTTTTTTTTTTTTGCTCCTCGCATTTTTCACACCTTTTCATGTTCCTGGTCTTTTTTTTTTTTTTTTTTTTGCTCCTCAAATTTTTCACACCTTTTCATGCTCCCTGCATTTTTCACACCTTTTCATGCTCCTTGCATTTTTCACACCTTTTGATGCTCCTCGTCTTTTTTTTTTTTTTACTCCTCTCATTTTTCACACCTTTTCATGCTCCTCGCATTTTTCACATCTTTTCATGCTCCTCGCATTTTTCACACCTTTTCATGCTCCTGGTCTTTCTTTTTTTTTTTTTTTTTTTGCTCCTCGCATTTTTCACACCTTTTCATGCTCCTCGCATTTTTCACACCTCTTCATGCTCCTCGCATTTTTCACAACTTTTCATGCTCCTGGTCTTTCTTTTTTTTTTTTTTGCTCCTCGCATTTTTCACACCTTTTCATGCTCCTGGTCTTTTTTTTTTTTTTTGCTCCTCGCATTTTTCACACCTTTTCATGCTCCTGGTCTTTCTTTTTTTTTTTTTTTTTTTGCTCCTCGCATTTTTCACACCTTTTTATGCTCCTTGCATTTTTCACACCTTTTCATGCTCCTCGTCTTTTTTTTTTTTTTGCTCCTCGCATTTTTCACACCTTTTCATGCTCCTTGCATTTTTCACACCTTTTCATGCTCCTCGTCTTTTTTTTTTTTTTGCTCCTCGCATTTTTCACACGTTTTCATGCTCCTGGTCTTTCTTTCTTTTTTTTTTTTTTTGCTCCTCGCATTTTTCACACCTTTTCATGCTCCTGGTCTTTTTTTTTTTTTTTTTTGCTCCTCGCATTTTTCACACCTTTTCATGCCCCTTGCATTTTTCACACCTTTTCATGCTCCTTGCATTTTTCACACCTTTTCATGCTCCTCGTCTTTTTTTTTTTTTGCTCCTCGCATTTTTCACACCTTTTCATGCTCCTCCTCTTTTTTTTTTTTTTGCTCCTCGCATTTTTCACACCTTTTCATGCTCCTCCTCTTTTTTTTTTTTTTCTCCTCCCATTTTTCACACCTTTTCATGCTCCTGTTCTTTCTTTTTTTTTTTTTGCTCCCCGCATTTCTCACACCTTTTCATGCTCCTGGTCTTTTTTTTTTTTTTTTTTTTGCTTCTCAAATTTTTCACACCTTTTCATGCTCCTCGTCTTTTTTTTTTTTTGCTCCTCGCATTTTTCACACCTTTTCATGCTCCTGGTCTTTCTTTTTTTTTTTTTTTTTTGCTCCTCGCATTTTTCACACCTTTTCATGTTCCTCGTCTTTCTTTTTTTTTTTTTCTCCTCGCATTTTTCACACCTTTTCATGCTCCTCGCATTTTTCACACCTTTTCATGCTCCTGGTCTTTCTTTTTTTTTTTTTTCTCCTCGCATTTTTCACACCTTTTCATGCTCCTTGTCTTTTTTTTTTTTTTTGCTCCTCGCTTTTTTCACACCTTTTCATTTTCCTGGTTTTTTTTTTTTTTTTTTTTTTGCTGCTCGCATTTTTCACACCTTTTCATGTTCCTGGTCTTTTTTTTTTTTTTTTTTTTTGCTCCTCGCATTTTTCACACCTTTTCATGCTCCTCGCATTTTTCACATCTTTTCATGCTCCTCGCATTTTTCACACCTTTTCATGCTCCTGCTCTTTCTTTTTTTTTTTTTTTTTTTTGCTCCTCGCATTTTTCACACCTTTTCATGCTCCTCGCATTTTTCACATCTTTTCATGCTCCTCGCATTTTTCACACCTTTTCATGCTCCTGCTCTTTCTTTTTTTTTTTTTTTTTTTGCTCCTCGCATTTTTCACACCTTTTCATGCTCCTCGCATTTTTCACATCTTTTCATGCTCCTCGCATTTTTCACACCTTTTCATGCTCCTGGTCTTTCTTTTTTTTTTTTTTGCTCCTCGCATTTTTCACACCTTTTCATGCTCCTCGTCTTTTTTTCTTTTTTTGCTCCTCGCATTTTTCACACCTTTTCATGCTCCTCCTCTTTTTTTTTTTTTTTGCTCCTCGCATTTTTCACACCTTTTCATGTTCCTGGTTTTTTTTTTTTTTTTTGCTCCTCGCATTTTTCACACCTTTTCATGTTCCTGGTCTTTTTTTTTTTTTTTTTTTTGCTCCTGAAATTTTTCACACCTTTTCATGCTCCTTGCATTTTTCACACCTTTTCATGCTCCTCGTCTTTTTTTTTTTTTGCTCCTCGCATTTTTCACACCTATTCATGGTCCTGGTCTTTTTTTTTTTTTTTTTTTTTGCTCCTCAAATTTTTCACACCTTTTCATGCTCCTTGCATTTTTCACACCTTTTCATGCTCCTTGCATTTTTCACACCTTTTCATGCTCCTCGTCTTTTTTTTTTTTTTGCTCCTCGCATTTTTCACACCTTTTCATGCTCCTGGTCTTTCTTTTTTTTTTTTTTCTCCTCGCATTTTTCACACCTTTTCATGCTCCTGGTCTTTCTTTTTTTTTTTTTGCTCCCCGCATTTCTCACACCTTTTCATGCTCCTGGTCTTTTTTTTTTTTTTTTTTTTTGCCTCTCAAATTTTTCACACCTTTTCATGCTCCTTGCATTTTTCACACCTTTTCATGCTCCTCGTCTTTTTTTTTTTTTGCTCCTCGAATTTTTCACACCTTTTCATGCTCCTGATCTTTTTTTTTTTTTTTGCTCCTCCCATTTTTCACACCTTTTCATGCTCCTTGCATTTTTCACACCTTTTCATGCTCCTTGCATTTTTCACACCTTTTCATGCTCCTTGCATTTTTCAAACTTTTTCATGCTCCTCGTCTTTTTTTTTTTTTTGCTCCTCGCATTTTTCACACCTTTTCATGCTCCTGGTCTTTCTTTTTTTTTTTTGCTCCTCGCATTTTTCACACCTTTTCATGTTCCTGGTCTTTTCTTTTTTTGTTTTGCTCCTCGCATTTTTCACACCTTTTCATGCTCCTCGTTTTTCTTTTTTTTTTTTTTTTTTTTTGCTCCTCAAATTTTTCACACCTTTTCATGCTCCTGTTCTTTTTTTTTTTTTTTTTTTGCTCCTTGCATTTTTCACACCTTTTCATGTTCCTGGTCTTTTTTTTTTTTTTTTTGCTCCTCGCATTTTTCACACCTTTTCATGTTCCTGGTCTTTTTTTTTTTTTTTTTTTGCTCCTGAAATTTTTCACACCTTTTCTTGCTCCTTGCATTTTTCACACCTTTTCATGCTCCTGGTCTTTCTTTTTTTTTTTTTGCTCCTCGCTTTTTTCACACCTTTTCATGCTCCTCGTCTTTTTTTTTTTTTTGCTCCTCGCATTTTTCACACCTTTTCATGCTCCTCGTCTTTTTTTTTTTTTGCTCCTCGCATTTTTCACACCTTTTCATGCTCCTCGCATTTTTCACATCTTTTCATGCTCCTCGCATTTTTCACACCTTTTCATGCTCCTGGTCTTTCTTTTTTTTTTTTTTTTTTTTGCTCCTCGCATTTTTCACACCTTTTCATGCTCCTGGTCTTTCTTTTTTTTTTTTTGCTCCTCGCATTTTTCACACCTTTTCATGCTCCTCGTCTTTTTTTTTTTTTTTCTCCTCGCATTTTTCACACCTTTTCATGTTCCTGGTCTTTTTTTTTTTTTTTTTTTTGCTCCTGAAATTTTTCACACCTTTTCATGCTCCTTGCATTTTTCACACCTTTTCATGCTCCTCGTCTTTTTTTTTTTTTGCTCCTCGCATTTTTCACACCTATTCATGGTCCTGGTCTTTTTTTTTTTTTTTTTTTTTGCTCCTCAAATTTTTCACACCTTTTCATGCTCCTTGCATTTTTCACACCTTTTCTTGCTCCTTGCATTTTTCACACCTTTTCATGCTCCTCGTCTTTTTTTTTTTTTTTGCTCCTCGCATTTTTCACACCTTTTCATGCTCCTGGTCTTTCTTTTTTTTTTTTTTCTCCTCGCATTTTTCACACCTTTTCATGCTCCTGGTCTTTCTTTTTTTTTTTTTGCTCCCCGCATTTCTCACACCTTTTCATGCTCCTGGTCTTTTTTTTTTTTTTTTTTTTTTGCCTCTCAAATTTTTCACACCTTTTCATGCTCCTTGCATTTTTCACACCTTTTCATGCTCCTCGTCTTTTTTTTTTTTTGCTCCTCGAATTTTTCACACCTTTTCATGCTCCTGATCTTTTTTTTTTTTTTTTGCTCCTCGCATTTTTCACACCTTTTCACACTCCTGGGCTTTCTTTTTTTTTTTTTTTGCTCCTCCCATTTTTCACACCTTTTCATGCTCCTTGCATTTTTCACACCTTTTCATGCTCCTTGCATTTTTCACACCTTTTCATGCTCCTTGCATTTTTCAAACTTTTTCATGCTCCTCGTCTTTTTTTTTTTTTTGCTCCTCACATTTTTACACCTTTTCATGCTCCTGGTCTTTCTTTTTTTTTTTTCCTCCTCGCATTTTTCACACCTTTTCATGTTCCTGGTCTTTTCTTTTTTTTTTTTGCTCCTCGCATTTTTCACACCTTTTCATGCTCCTGGTCTTTCTTTTTTTTTTTTTTTTGCTCCTGAAATTTTTCACACCTTTTCATGCTCCTTGCATTTTTCACACCTTTTCATGCTCCTCGTCTTTTTTTTTTTTTGCTCCTCGCATTTTTCACACCTATTCATGGTCCTGGTCTTTTTTTTTTTTTTTTTTTTTGCTCCTCAAATTTTTCACACCTTTTCATGCTCCTTGCATTTTTCACACCTTTTCATGCTCCTTGCATTTTTCACACCTTTTCATGCTCCTCGTCTTTTTTTTTTTTTTGCTCCTCGCATTTTTCACACCTTTTCATGCTCCTGGTCTTTCTTTTTTTTTTTTTTCTCCTCGCATTTTTCACACCTTTCATGCTCCTGGTCTTTCTTTTTTTTTTTTTGCTCCCCGCATTTCTCACACCTTTTCATGCTCCTGGTCTTTTTTTTTTTTTTTTTTTTGCCTCTCAAATTTTTCACACCTTTTCATGCTCCTTGCATTTTTCACACCTTTTCATGCTCCTCGTCTTTTTTTTTTTTTGCTCCTCGAATTTTTCACACCTTTTCATGCTCCTGATCTTTTTTTTTTTTTTTTGCTCCTCGCATTTTTCACACCTTTTCACACTCCTGGGCTTTCTTTTTTTTTTTTTTTGCTCCTCCCATTTTTCACACCTTTTCATGCTCCTTGCATTTTTCACACCTTTTCATGCTCCTTGCATTTTTCACACCTTTTCATGCTCCTTGCATTTTTCAAACTTTTTCATGCTCCTCGTCTTTTTTTTTTTTTTGCTCCTCGCATTTTTCACACCTTTTCATGCTCCTGGTCTTTCTTTTTTTTTTTTGCTCCTCGCATTTTTCACACCTTTTCATGTTCCTGGTCTTTTCTTTTTTTGTTTTGCTCCTCGCATTTTTCACACCTTTTCATGCTCCTCGTCTTTCTTTTTTTTTTTTTTTTTTTTGCTCCTCAAATTTTTCACACCTTTTCATGCTCCTGTTCTTTTTTTTTTTTTTTTTTTTGCTCCTTGCAATTTTCACACCTTTTCATGTTCCTGGTCTTTTTTTTTTTTTTTTTGCTCTTCGCATTTTTCACACCTTTTCATGTTCCTGGTCTTTTTTTTTTTTTTTTTTTTCTCCTGAAATTTTTCACACCTTTTTTTGCTCCTTGCATTTTTCACACCTTTTCATGCTCCTGGTCTTTCTTTTTTTTTTTTTTCTCCTCGCTTTTTTCACACCTTTTCATGCTCCTCGTCTTTTTTTTTTTTTTGCTCCTCGCATTTTTCACACCTTTTCATGCTCCTCGTCTTTTTTTTTTTTTTGCTCCTCGCATTTTTCACACCTTTTCATGCTCCTCGCATTTTTCACATCTTTTCATGCTCCTCGCATTTTTCACACCTTTTCATGCTCCTGGTCTTTCTTTTTTTTTTTTTTTTTTTTGCTCCTCGCATTTTTCACACCTTTTCATGCTCCTGGTCTTTCTTTTTTTTTTTTTGCTCCTCGCATTTTTCACACCTTTTCATGCTCCTCGTCTTTTTTTTTTTTTTTCTCCTCGCATTTTTCACACCTTTTCATGTTCCTGGTCTTTTTTTTTTTTTTTTTTTTGCTCCTGAAATTTTTCACACCTTTTCATGCTCCTTGCATTTTTCACACCTTTTCATGCTCCTCGTCTTTTTTTTTTTTTGCTCCTCGCATTTTTCACACCTATTCATGGTCCTGGTCTTTTTTTTTTTTTTTTTTTTTTGCTCCTCAAATTTTTCACACCTTTTCATGCTCCTTGCATTTTTCACACCTTTTCATGCTCCTTGCATTTTTCACACCTTTTCATGCTCCTCGTCTTTTTTTTTTTTTTGCTCCTCGCATTTTTCACACCTTTTCATGCTCCTGGTCTTTCTTTTTTTTTTTTTTCTCCTCGCATTTTTCACACCTTTTCATGCTCCTGGTCTTTCTTTTTTTTTTTTTGCTCCCCGCATTTCTCACACCTTTTCATGCTCCTGGTCTTTTTTTTTTTTTTTTTTTTTTGCCTCTCAAATTTTTCACACCTTTTCATGCTCCTTGCATTTTTCACACCTTTTCATGCTCCTCGTCTTTTTTTTTTTTTGCTCCTCGAATTTTTCACACCTTTTCATGCTCCTGATCTTTTTTTTTTTTTTTTGCTCCTCGCATTTTTCACACCTTTTCACACTCCTGGGCTTTCTTTTTTTTTTTTTTGCTCCTCCCATTTTTCACACCTTTTCATGCTCCTTGCATTTTTCACACCTTTTCATGCTCCTTGCATTTTTCACACCTTTTCATGCTCCTTGCATTTTTCAAACTTTTTCATGCTCCTCGTCTTTTTTTTTTTTTTGCTCCTCGCATTTTTCACACCTTTTCATGCTCCTGGTCTTTCTTTTTTTTTTTTCCTCCTCGCATTTTTCACACCTTTTCATGTTCCTGGTCTTTTCTTTTTTTTTTTTGCTCCTCGCATTTTTCACACCTTTTCATGCTCCTCGTCTTTCTTTTTTTTTTTTTTTTTTTTGCTCCTCAAATTTTTCACACCTTTTCATGCTCCTGTTCTTTTTTTTTTTTTTTTTTTTTGCTCCTTGCAATTTTCACACCTTTTCATGTTCCTGGTCTTTTTTTTTTTTTTTTTGCTCCTCGCATTTTTCACACCTTTTCATGTTCCTGGTCTTTTTTTTTTTTTTTTTTTTGCTCCTGAAATTTTTCACACCTTTTCTTGCTCCTTGCATTTTTCACACCTTTTCATGCTCCTGGTCTTTCTTTTTTTTTTTTTTGCTCCTCGCTTTTTTCACACCTTTTCATGCTCCTCGTCTTTTTTTTTTTTTTGCTCCTCGCATTTTTCACACCTTTTCATGCTCCTCGTCTTTTTTTTTTTTTGCTCCTCGCATTTTTCACACCTTTTCATGCTCCTCGCATTTTTCACATCTTTTCATGCTCCTCGCATTTTTCACACCTTTTCATGCTCCTGGTCTTTCTTTTTTTTTTTTTTTTTTTGCTCCTCGCATTTTTCACACCTTTTCATGCTCCTGGTCTTTCTTTTTTTTTTTTTTGCTCCTCGCATTTTTCACACCTTTTCATGCTCCTCGTCTTTTTTTTTTTTTTTCTCCTCGCATTTTTCACACCTTTTCATGCTCCTGGTCTTTCTTTTTTTTTTTTTTTTTTTTTCTCCTCAAATTTTTCACACCTTTTCATGCTCCTGGTCTTTTTTTTTTTTTTTTTTTTGCTCCTCGCATTTTTCACACCTATTCATGGTCCTGGTCTTTATTTTTCTTTTTTTTTTGCTCCTCAAATTTTTCACACCTTTTCATGCTCCTTGCATTTTTCACACCTTTTCATGCTCCTCGTCTTTTTTTTTTTTTTGCTCCTCGCATTTTTCACACCTATTCATGGTCCTGGTCTTTTTTTTTTTTTTTTTTTTTGCTCCTCATATTTTTCACACCTTTTCATGCTCCTTGCATTTTTCACACCTTTTCATGCTCCTCGTCTTTTTTTTTTTTTTTGCTCCTCGCATTTTTCACACCTTTTCATGTTCCTGGTTTTTTTTTTTTTTTTTTTTGCTCCTCGCATTTTTCACACCTTTTCATGTTCCTGGTCTTTTTTTTTTTTTTTTTTTTTGCTCCTCGCATTTTTCACACCTTTTCATGCTCCTATTCTTTTTTTTTTTTTTTTTTTGCTCCTTGCAATTTTCACACCATTTCATGTTCCTGGTCTTTTTTTTTTTTTTTTTTGCTCCTCGCATTTTTCACACCTTTTCATGTTCCTGGTCTTTTTTTTTTTTTTTTTTTTGCTCCTCAAATTTTTCACACCTTTTCATGCTCCCTGCATTTTTCACACCTTTTCATGCTCCTTGCATTTTTCACACCTTTTCATGCTCCTCGTCTTTTTTTTTTTTTGCTCCTCTCATTTTTCACACCTTTTCATGCTCCTCGCATTTTTCACATCTTTTCATGCTCCTCGCATTTTTCACACCTTTTCATGCTCCTGGTCTTTCTTTTTTTTTTTTTTTTTTTGCTCCTCGCATTTTTCACACCTTTTCATGCTCCTCGCATTTTTCACATGTTTTCATGCTCCTCGCATTTTTCACACCTTTTCATGCTCCTGGTCTTTCTTTTTTTTTTTTTTGCTCCTCGCATTTTTCACACCTTTTCATGCTCCTCGTCTTTTTTTTTTTTTGCTCCTCGCATTTTTCACACCTTTTCATGCTCCTGGTCTTTCTTTTTTTTTTTTTTTTTTTGCTCCTCGGATTTTTCACACCTTTTCATGTTCCTCGTCTTTCTTTTTTTTTTTTTCTCCTCGCATTTTTCACACCTTTTCATGCTCCTCGCATTTTTCACACCTTTTCATGCTCCTGGTCTTTCTTTTTTTTTTTTTTTCTCCTCGCATTTTTCACACCTTTTCATGCTCCTCGTCTTTTTTTTTTTTTTGCTCCTCGCATTTTTCACACCTTTTCATGTTCTTGGTTTTTTTTTTTTTTTCTTTGCTGCTCGCATTTTTCACACCTTTTCATGTTCCTGGTCTTTTTTTTTTTTTTTTTTTTTGCTCCTCGCATTTTTCACACCTTTTCATGCTCCTATTCTTTTTTTTTTTTTTTTTTTTGCTCCTTGCAATTTTCACACCATTTCATGTTCCTGGTCTTTTGTTTTTTTTTTTTTTGCTCCTCGCATTTTTCACACCTTTTCATGTTCCTGGTCTTTTTTTTTTTTTTTTTTTTGCTCCTCAAATTTTTCACACCTTTTCATGCTCCCTGCATTTTTCACACCTTTTCATGCTCCTTCCTTTTTTCACACCTTTTCATGCTCCTCGTCTTTTTTTTTTTTTACTCCTCTCATTTTTCACACCTTTTCATGCTCCTCGCATTTTTCACATCTTTTCATGCTCCTCGCATTTTTCACACCTTTTCATGCTCCTGGTCTTTCTTTTTTTTTTTTTTTTTTTTGCTCCTCGCATTTTTCACACCTTTTCATGCTCCTCGCATTTTTCACATGTTTTCATGCTCCTCGCATTTTTCACACCTTTTCATGCTCCTGGTCTTTCTTTTTTTTTTTTTTGCTCCTCGCATTTTTCACACCTTTTCATGCTCCTGGTCTTTTTTTTTTTTTTTGCTCCTCGCATTTTTCACACCTTTTCATGCTCCTGGTCTTTCTTTTTTTTTTTTTTTTTTTGCTCCTCGCATTTTTCACACCTTTTCATGCTCCTTGCATTTTTCACACCTTTTCATGCTCCTCGTCTTTTTTTTTTTTTGCTCCTCGCATTTTTCACACCTTTTCATGCTCCTTGCATTTTTCACACCTTTTCATGCTCCTCGTCTTTTTTTTTTTTTTGCTCCTCGCATTTTTCACACGTTTTCATGCTCCTGGTCTTTCTTTCTTTTTTTTTTTTTTTTGCTCCTCGCATTTTTCACACCTTTTCATGCTCCTGGTCTTTTTTTTTTTTTTTTTTTGCTCCTCGCATTTTTCACACCTTTTCATGCTCCTTGCATTTTTCACACCTTTTCATGCTCCTTGCATTTTTCACACCTTTTCATGCTCCTCGTCTTTTTTTTTTTTTTGCTCCTCCCATTTTTCACACCTTTTCATGCTCCTGGTCTTTCTTTTTTTTTTTTTTTTTTTTGCTCCTCGCATTTTTCTCACCTTTTCATGTTCCTGGTCTTTCTTTTTTTTTTTTTGCTCCTCGCATTTTTCACACCTTTTCATGCTCCTGGTCTTTCTTTTTTTTTTTTTGCTCCTCGCATTTTTCACACCTTTTCTTTCTCCTCCTCTTTTTTTTTTTTTTTGCTCCTCGCATTTTTCACACCTTTTCATGCTCCTGGTCTTTCTTTTTTTTTTTTTTTTTTTGCTCCTCGGATTTTTCACACCTTTTCATGTTCCTCGTCTTTCTTTTTTTTTTTTTCTCCTCGCATTTTTCACACCTTTTCATGCTCCTCGCATTTTTCACACCTTTTCATGCTCCTGGTCTTTTTTTTTTTTTTTTTTTCTCCTCGCATTTTTCACACCTTTTCATGCTCCTCGTCTTTTTTTTTTTTTTTGCTCCTCGCATTTTTCACACCTTTTCATGTTCTTGGTTTTTTTTTTTTTTTTCTTTGCTGCTCGCATTTTTCACACCTTTTCATGTTCCTGGTCTTTTTTTTTTTTTTTTTTTTTGCTCCTCGCATTTTTCACACCTTTTCATGCTCCTTTTCTTTTTTTTTTTTTTTTTTTTTGCTCCTTGCAATTTTCACACCATTTCATGTTCCTGGTCTTTTGTTTTTTTTTTTTTGCTCCTCGCATTTTTCACACCTTTTCATGTTCCTGGTCTTTTTTTTTTTTTTTTTTTTGCTCCTCAAATTTTTCACACCTTTTCATGCTCCCTGCATTTTTCACACCTTTTCATGCTCCTTGCATTTTTCACACCTTTTCATGCTCCTCGTCTTTTTTTTTTTTTACTCCTCTCATTTTTCACACCTTTTCATGCTCCTCGCATTTTTCACATCTTTTCATGCTCCTCGCATTTTTCACACCTTTTCATGCTCCTGGTCTTTCTTTTTTTTTTTTTTTTTTTTGCTCCTCGCATTTTTCACACCTTTTCATGCTCCTCGCATTTTTCACATGTTTTCATGCTCCTCGCATTTTTCACACCTTTTCATGCTCCTGGTCTTTCTTTTTTTTTTTTTTGCTCCTCGCATTTTTCACACCTTTTCATGCTCCTGGTCTTTTTTTTTTTTTTTGCTCCTCGCATTTTTCACACCTTTTCTTGCTCCTCGTCTTTCTTTTTTTTTTTTTTTTTTTTTGCTCCTCGCATTTTTCACACCTTTTCATGCTCCTTGCATTTTTCACACCTTTTCATGCTCCTCGTCTTTTTTTTTTTTTGCTCCTCGCATTTTTCACACCTTTTCATGCTCCTTGCATTTTTCACACCTTTTCATGCTCCTCGTCTTTTTTTTTTTTTTGCTCCTCGCATTTTTCACACGTTTTCATGCTCCTGGTCTTTCTTTCTTTTTTTTTTTTTTTTGCTCCTCGCATTTTTCACACCTTTTCATGCTCCTGGTCTTTTTTTTTTTTTTTTTTGCTCCTCGCATTTTTCACACCTTTTCATGCTCCTTGCATTTTTCACACCTTTTCATGCTCCTTGCATTTTTCACACCTTTTCATGCTCCTCGTCTTTTTTTTTTTTTTGCTCCTCCCATTTTTCACACCTTTTCATGCTCCTGGTCTTTCTTTTTTTTTTTTTTTTTTTGCTCCTCGCATTTTTCTCACCTTTTCATGTTCCTGGTCTTTCTTTTTTTTTTTTTTCTCCTCGCATTTTTCACACCTTTTCATGCTCCTGGTCTTTCTTTTTTTTTTTTTGCTCCTCGCATTTTTCACACCTTTTCATACTCCTCCTCTTTTTTTTTTTTTTGCTCCTCGCATTTTTCACACCTTTTCATGCTCCTCCTCTTTTTTTTTTTTTTTCTCCTCGCATTTTTCACACCTTTTCATGCTCCTGGTCTTTCTTTTTTTTTTTTTGCTCCCCGCATTTCTCACACCTTTTCATGCTCCTGGTCTTTTTTTTTTTTTTTTTTTTTGCTTCTCAAATTTTTCACACCTTTTCATGCTCCTCGTCTTTTTTTTTTTTTGCTCCTCGCATTTTTCACACCTTTTCATGCTCCTGGTCTTTCTTTTTTTTTTTTTTTTTTTGCTCCTCGCATTTTTCACACCTTTTCATGTTCCTCGTCTTTCTTTTTTTTTTTTTCTCCTCGCATTTTTCACACCTTTTAATGCTCCTCGCATTTTTCACACCTTTTCATGCTCCTGGTCTTTCTTTTTTTTTTTTTTCTCCTCGCATTTTTCACACCTTTTCATGCTCCTGGTGTTTCTTTTTTTTTTTTTTCTCCTCGCATTTTTCACACCTTTTCATGCTCCTGGTCTTTCTTTTTTTTTTTTTGCTCCCCGCATTTCTCACACCTTTTCATGCTCCTGGTCTTTTTTTTTTTTTTTTTTTTTTGCCTCTCAAATTTTTCACACCTTTTCATGCTCCTTGCATTTTTCACACCTTTTCATGCTCCTCGTCTTTTTTTTTTTTTGCTCCTCGAATTTTTCACACCTTTTCATGCTCCTGATCTTTTTTTTTTTTTTTTGCTCCTCGCATTTTTCACACCTTTTCACACTCCTGGGCTTTCTTTTTTTTTTTTTTGCTCCTCCCATTTTTCACACCTTTTCATGCTCCTTGCATTTTTCACACCTTTTCATGCTCCTTGCATTTTTCACACCTTTTCATGCTCCTTGCATTTTTCAAACTTTTTCATGCTCCTCGTCTTTTTTTTTTTTTTGCTCCTCACATTTTTCACACCTTTTCATGCTCCTGGTCTTTCTTTTTTTTTTTTCCTCCTCGCATTTTTCACACCTTTTCATGTTCCTGGTCTTTTCTTTTTTTGTTTTGCTCCTCGCATTTTTCACACCTTTTCATGCTCCTCGTCTTTCTTTTTTTTTTTTTTTTTTTGCTCCTCAAATTTTTCACACCTTTTCATGCTCCTGTTCTTTTTTTTTTTTTTTTTTTGCTCCTTGCAATTTTCACACCTTTTCATGTTCCTGGTCTTTTTTTTTTTTTTTTTGCTCCTCGCATTTTTCACACCTTTTCATGTTCCTGGTCTTTTTTTTTTTTTTTTTTTTGCTCCTGAAATTTTTGACACCTTTTCTTGCTCCTTGCATTTTTCACACCTTTTCATGCTCCTGGTCTTTCTTTTTTTTTTTTTGCTCCTCGCTTTTTTCACACCTTTTCATGCTCCTCGTCTTTTTTTTTTTTTTGCTCCTCGCATTTTTCACACCTTTTCATGCTCCTCGTCTTTTTTTTTTTTTGCTCCTCGCATTTTTCACACCTTTTCATGCTCCTTGCATTTTTCACACCTTTTCATGCTCCTCGTCTTTTTTTTTTTTTTGCTCCTCGCATTTTTCACACGTTTTCATGCTCCTGGTCTTTCTTTCTTTTTTTTTTTTTTTTGCTCCTCGCATTTTTCACACCTTTTCATGCTCCTGGTCTTTTTTTTTTTTTTTTTTGCTCCTCGCATTTTTCACACCTTTTCATGCTCCTTGCATTTTTCACACCTTTTCATGCTCCTTGCATTTTTCACACCTTTTCATGCTCCTCGTCTTTTTTTTTTTTTTGCTCCTCCCATTTTTCACACCTTTTCATGCTCCTGGTCTTTCTTTTTTTTTTTTTTTTTTTGCTCCTCGCATTTTTCTCACCTTTTCATGTTCCTGGTCTTTCTTTTTTTTTTTTTTCTCCTCGCATTTTTCACACCTTTTCATGCTCCTGGTCTTTCTTTTTTTTTTTTTGCTCCTCGCATTTTTCACACCTTTTCATACTCCTCCTCTTTTTTTTTTTTTTGCTCCTCGCTTTTTTCACACCTTTTCATGCTCCTCCTCTTTTTTTTTTTTTTTTCTCCTCGCATTTTTCACACCTTTTCATGCTCCTGGTCTTTCTTTTTTTTTTTTTGCTCCCCGCATTTCTCACACCTTTTCATGCTCCTGGTCTTTTTTTTTTTTTTTTTTTTTGCTTCTCAAATTTTTCACACCTTTTCATGCTCCTCGTCTTTTTTTTTTTTTGCTCCTCGCATTTTTCACACCTTTTCATGCTCCTGGTCTTTCTTTTTTTTTTTTTTTTTTGCTCCTCGCATTTTTCACACCTTTTCATGTTCCTCGTCTTTCTTTTTTTTTTTTTCTCCTCGCATTTTTCACACCTTTTCATGCTCCTCGCATTTTTCACACCTTTTCATGCTCCTGGTCTTTCTTTTTTTTTTTTTTCTCCTCGCATTTTTCACACCTTTTCATGCTCCTTGTGTTTCTTTTTTTTTTTTTTCTCCTCGCATTTTTCACACCTTTTCATGCTCCTGGTCTTTCTTTTTTTTTTTTTGCTCCCCGCATTTCTCACACCTTTTCATGCTCCTGGTCTTTTTTTTTTTTTTTTTTTTTTGCCTCTCAAATTTTTCACACCTTTTCATGCTCCTTGCATTTTTCACACCTTTTCATGCTCCTCGTCTTTTTTTTTTTTTGCTCCTCGAATTTTTCACACCTTTTCATGCTCCTGATCTTTTTTTTTTTTTTTTGCTCCTCGCATTTTTCACACCTTTTCACACTCCTGGGCTTTCTTTTTTTTTTTTTTTGCTCCTCCCATTTTTCACACCTTTTCATGCTCCTTGCATTTTTCACACCTTTTCATGCTCCTTGCATTTTTCACACCTTTTCATGCTCCTTGCATTTTTCAAACTTTTTCATGCTCCTCGTCTTTTTTTTTTTTTTGCTCCTCACATTTTTCACACCTTTTCATGCTCCTGGTCTTTCTTTTTTTTTTTTCCTCCTCGCATTTTTCACACCTTTTCATGTTCCTGGTCTTTTCTTTTTTTGTTTTGCTCCTCGCATTTTTCACACCTTTTCATGCTCCTCGTCTTTCTTTTTTTTTTTTTTTTTTTGCTCCTCAAATTTTTCACACCTTTTCATGCTCCTGTTCTTTTTTTTTTTTTTTTTTTTGCTCCTTGCAATTTTCACACCATTTCATGTTCCTGGTCTTTTTTTTTTTTTTTTTTGCTCCTCGCATTTTTCACACCTTTTCATGTTCCTGGTCTTTTTTTTTTTTTTTTTTTTGCTCCTCAAATTTTTCACACCTTTTCATGCTCCCTGCATTTTTCACACCTTTTCATGCTCCTTGCATTTTTCACACCTTTTCATGCTCCTCGTCTTTTTTTTTTTTGCTCCTCTCATTTTTCACACCTTTTCATGCTCCTCGCATTTTTCACATCTTTTCATGCTCCTCGCATTTTTCACACCTTTTCATGCTCCTGCTCTTTCTTTTTTTTTTTTTTTTTTTTGCTCCTCGCATTTTTCACACCTTTTCATGCTCCTCGCATTTTTCACATGTTTTCATGCTCCTCGCATTTTTCACACCTTTTCATGCTCCTGGTCTTTCTTTTTTTTTTTTTTGCTCCTCGCATTTTTCACACCTTTTCATGCTCCTCGTCTTTTTTTTTTTTTTTTGCTCCTCGCATTTTTCTCTCCTTTTCATGCTCCTCGTCTTTTTTTTTTTTTTTTGCTCCTCGCATTTTTCACACCTTTTCATGCTCCTCGTCTTTTTTTTTTTTTTGCTCCTCGCATTTTTCACACCTTTTCATGTTCCTGGTTTTTTTTTTTTTTTTTTGCTCCTCGCATTTTTCACACCTTTTCATGTTCCTGGTCTTTTTTTTTTTTTTTTTTTTGCTCCTGAAATTTTTCACACCTTTTCATGCTCCTTGCATTTTTCACACCTTTTCATGCTCCTCGTCTTTTTTTTTTTTTGCTCCTCGCATTTTTCACACCTATTCATGGTCCTGGTCTTTTTTTTTTTTTTTTTTTTTTGCTCCTCAAATTTTTCACACCTTTTTATGCTCCTTGCATTTTTCACACCTTTTCATGCTCCTTGCATTTTTCACACCTTTTCATGCTCCTCGTCTTTTTTTTTTTTTTTGCTCCTCGCATTTTTCACACCTTTTCATGCTCCTGGTCTTTCTTTTTTTTTTTTTTCTCCTCGCATTTTTCACACCTTTTCATGCTCCTGGTCTTTCTTTTTTTTTTTTTGCTCCCCGCATTTCTCACACCTTTTCATGTTCCTGGTCTTTTCTTTTTTTGTTTTGCTCCTCGCATTTTTCACACCTTTTCATGCTCCTGGTCTTTCTTTTTTTTTTTTTGCTCCCCGCATTTCTCACACCTTTTCATGCTCCTGGTCTTTTTTTTTTTTTTTTTTTTTGCCTCTCAAATTTTTCACACCTTTTCATGCTCCTTGCATTTTTCACACCTTTTCATGCTCCTCGTCTTTTTTTTTTTTTGCTCCTCGAATTTTTCACACCTTTTCATGCTCCTGATCTTTTTTTTTTTTTTTTGCTCCTCGCATTTTTCACACCTTTTCACACTCCTGGGCTTTCTTTTTTTTTTTTTTGCTCCTCCCATTTTTCACACCTTTTCATGCTCCTTGCATTTTTCACACCTTTTCATGCTCCTTGCATTTTTCACACCTTTTCATGCTCCTTGCATTTTTCAAACTTTTTCATGCTCCTCGTCTTTTTTTTTTTTTTGCTCCTCACATTTTTCACACCTTTTCATGCTCCTGGTCTTTCTTTTTTTTTTTTCCTCCTCGCATTTTTCACACCTTTTCATGTTCCTGGTCTTTTCTTTTTTTGTTTTGCTCCTCGCATTTTTCACACCTTTTCATGCTCCTCGTCTTTCTTTTTTTTTTTTTTTTTTTGCTCCTCAAATTTTTCACACCTTTTCATGCTCCTGTTCTTTTTTTTTTTTTTTTTTTTGCTCCTTGCAATTTTCACACCATTTCATGTTCCTGGTCTTTTTTTTTTTTTTTTTTGCTCCTCGCATTTTTCACACCTTTTCATGTTCCTGGTCTTTTTTTTTTTTTTTTTTTTGCTCCTCAAATTTTTCACACCTTTTCATGCTCCCTGCATTTTTCACACCTTTTCATGCTCCTTGCATTTTTCACACCTTTTCATGCTCCTCGTCTTTTTTTTTTTTGCTCCTCTCATTTTTCACACCTTTTCATGCTCCTCGCTTTTTTCACATCTTTTCATGCTCCTCGCATTTTTCACACCTTTTCATGCTCCTGCTCTTTCTTTTTTTTTTTTTTTTTTTTTGCTCCTCGCATTTTTCACACCTTTTCATGCTCCTTGCATTTTTCACATGTTTTCATGCTCCTCGCATTTTTCACACCTTTTCATGCTCCTGGTCTTTCTTTTTTTTTTTTTTGCTCCTCGCATTTTTCACACCTTTTCATGCTCCTCGTCTTTTTTTTTTTTTTTTCTCCTCGCATTTTTCACACCTTTTCATGCTCCTCGTCTTTTTTTTTTTTTTTGCTCCTCGCATTTTTCACACCTTTTCATGCTCCTCGTCTTTTTTTTTTTTTTGCTCCTCGCATTTTTCACACCTTTTCATGTTCCTGGTCTTTTTTTTTTTTTTTTTTTTGCTCCTGAAATTTTTCACACCTTTTCATGCTCCTTGCATTTTTCACACCTTTTCATGCTCCTCGTCTTTTTTTTTTTTTGCTCCTCGCATTTTTCACACCTATTCATGGTCCTGGTCTTTTTTTTTTTTTTTTTTTTTGCTCCTCAAATTTTTCACACCTTTTCATGCTCCTTGCATTTTTCACACCTTTTCATGCTCCTTGCATTTTTCACACCTTTTCATGCTCCTCGTCTTTTTTTTTTTTTTTGCTCCTCGCATTTTTCACACCTTTTCATGCTCCTGGTCTTTCTTTTTTTTTTTTTTCTCCTCGCATTTTTCACACCTTTTCATGCTCCTGGTCTTTCTTTTTTTTTTTTTGCTCCCCGCATTTCTCACACCTTTTCATGCTCCTGGTCTTTTTTTTTTTTTTTTTTTTTGCCTCTCAAATTTTTCACACCTTTTCATGCTCCTTGCATTTTTCACACCTTTTCATGCTCCTTGCATTTTTCACACCTTTTCATGCTCCTTGCATTTTTCAAACTTTTTCATGCTCCTCGTCTTTTTTTTTTTTTTGCTCCTCGCATTTTTCACACCTTTTCATGCTCCTGGTCTTTCTTTTTTTTTTTTGCTCCTCGCATTTTTCACACCTTTTCATGTTCCTGGTCTTTTCTTTTTTTGTTTTGCTCCTCGCATTTTTCACACCTTTTCATGCTCCTCGTCTTTCTTTTTTTTTTTTTTTTTTTTGCTCCTCAAATTTTTCACACCTTTTCATGCTCCTGTTCTTTTTTTTTTTTTTTTTTTGCTCCTAGCAATTTTCACACCTTTTCATGTTCCTGGTCTTTTTTTTTTTTTTTTTGCTCCTCGCATTTTTCACACCTTTTCATGTTCCTGGTCTTTTTTTTTTTTTTTTTTTGCTCCTGAAATTTTTCACACCTTTTCTTGCTCCTTGCATTTTTCACACCTTATCATGCTCCTGGTCTTTCTTTTTTTTTTTTTGCTCCTTGCTTTTTTCACACCTTTTCATGCTCCTCGTCTTTTTTTTTTTTTTGCTCCTCGCATTTTTCACACCTTTTCATGCTCCTCGTCTTTTTTTTTTTTTGCTCCTCGCATTTTTCACACCTTTTCATGCTCCTCGCATTTTTCACATCTTTTCATGCTCCTCGCATTTTTCACACCTTTTCATGCTCCTGGTCTTTCTTTTTTTTTTTTTTTTTTTGCTCCTCGCATTTTTCACACCTTTTCATGCTCCTGGTGTTTCTTTTTTTTTTTTTGCTCCTCGCATTTTTCACACCTTTTCATGCTCCTCGTCTTTTTTTTTTTTTTTCTCCTCGCATTTTTCACACCTTTTCATGCTCCTGGTCTTTCTTTTTTTTTTTTTTTTTTTGCTCCTCAAATTTTTCACACCTTTTCATGCTCCTGGTCTTTTTTTTTTTTTTTTTTGCTCCTCGCATTTTTCACACCTATTCATGGTCCTGGTCTTTATTTTTCTTTTTTTTTTGCTCCTCAAATTTTTCACACCTTTTCATGCTCCTTGCATTTTTCACACCTTTTCATGCTCCTCGTCTTTTTTTTTTTTTTGCTCCTCGCATTTTTCACACCTATTCATGGTCCTGGTCTTTTTTTTTTTTTTTTTTTTGCTCCTCATATTTTTCACACCTTTTCATGCTCCTTGCATTTTTCACACCTTTTCATGCTCCTCCTCTTTTTTTTTTTTTTGCTCCTCGCATTTTTCACACCTTTTCATGCTCCTCCTCTTTTTTTTTTTTTACTCCTCCCATTTTTCACACCTTTTCATGCTCCTGGTCTTTCTTTTTTTTTTTTTGCTCCCCGCATTTCTCACACCTTTTCATGCTCCTGGTCTTTTTTTTTTTTTTTTTTTTGCTTCTCAAATTTTTCACACCTTTTCATGCTCCTCGTCTTTTTTTTTTTTTGCTCCTCGCATTTTTCACACCTTTTCATGCTCCTGGTCTTTCTTTTTTTTTTTTTTTTTTGCTCCTCGCATTTTTCACACCTTTTCATGTTCCTCGTCTTTCTTTTTTTTTTTTTCTCCTCGCATTTTTCACACCTTTTCATGCTCCTCGCATTTTTCACACCTTTTCATGCTCCTGGTCTTTCTTTTTTTTTTTTTTCTCCTCGCATTTTTCACACCTTTTCATGCTCCTCGTCTTTTTTTTTTTTTTTGCTCCTCGCATTTTTCACACCTTTTCATGTTCCTGGTTTTTTTTTTTTTTTTTTTTTGCTGCTCGCATTTTTCACACCTTTTCATGTTCCTGGTCTTTTTTTTTTTTTTTTTTTTTTGCTCCTCAAATTTTTCACACCTTTTCATGCTCCTATTCTTTTTTTTTTTTTTTTTTTTTTGCTCCTTGCAATTTTCACACCATTTCATGTTCCTGGTCTTTTTTTTTTTTTTTTTTGCTCCTCGCATTTTTCACACCTTTTCATGTTCCTGGTCTTTTTTTTTTTTTTTTTTTGCTCCTCAAATTTTTCACACCTTTTCATGCTCCCTGCATTTTTCACACCTTTTCATGCTCCTTGCATTTTTCACACCTTTTCATGCTCCTCGTCTTTTTTTTTTTTGCTCCTCTCATTTTTCACACCTTTTCATGCTCCTCGTCTTTTTTTTTTTTTTTGCTCCTCGCATTTTTCACACCTTTTCATGTTCCTGGTTTTTTTTTTTTTTTTTGCTCCTCGCATTTTTCACACCTTTTCATGTTCCTGGTCTTTTTTTTTTTTTTTTTTTTTGCTCCTGAAATTTTTCACACCTTTTCATGCTCCTTGCATTTTTCACACCTTTTCATGCTCCTCGTCTTTTTTTTTTTTTTTGCTCCTCGCATTTTTCACACCTTTTCATGCTCCTCGTCTTTTTTTTTTTTTGCTCCTCGCATTTTTCACACCTTTTCATGCTCCTCGCATTTTTCACATCTTTTCATGCTCCTCGCATTTTTCACACCTTTTCATGCTCCTGGTCTTTCTTTTTTTTTTTTTTTTTTTTTGCTCCTCGCATTTTTCACACCTTTTCATGCTCCTGGTCTTTCTTTTTTTTTTTTTGCTCCTCGCATTTTTCACACCTTTTCATGCTCCTCGTCTTTTTTTTTTTTTTTCTCCTCGCATTTTTCACACCTTTTCATGTTCCTGGTCTTTTTTTTTTTTTTTTTTTTGCTCCTGAAATTTTTCACACCTTTTCATGCTCCTTGCATTTTTCACACCTTTTCATGCTCCTCGTCTTTTTTTTTTTTTGCTCCTCGCATTTTTCACACCTTTTCATGCTCCTCGTCTTTTTTTTTTTTTTTCTCCTCGCATTTTTCACACCTTTTCATGTTCCTGGTCTTTTTTTTTTTTTTTTTTTTGCTCCTGAAATTTTTCACACCTTTTCATGCTCCTTGCATTTTTCACACCTTTTCATGCTCCTTGCATTTTTCACACCTTTTCATGCTCCTCGTCTTTTTTTTTTTTTTGCTCCTCGCATTTTTCACACCTTTTCATGCTCCTGGTCTTTCTTTTTTTTTTTTTTCTCCTCGCATTTTTCACACCTTTTCATGCTCCTGGTCTTTCTTTTTTTTTTTTTGCTCCCCGCATTTCTCACACCTTTTCATGCTCCTGGTCTTTTTTTTTTTTTTTTTTTTTTGCCTCTCAAATTTTTCACACCTTTTCATGCTCCTTGCATTTTTCACACCTTTTCATGCTCCTCGTCTTTTTTTTTTTTTGCTCCTCGAATTTTTCACACCTTTTCATGCTCCTGATCTTTTTTTTTTTTTTTTTGCTCCTCGCATTTTTCACACCTTTTCACACTCCTGGGCTTTCTTTTTTTTTTTTTTGCTCCTCCCATTTTTCACACCTTTTCATGCTCCTTGCATTTTTCACACCTTTTCATGCTCCTTGCATTTTTCACACCTTTTCATGCTCCTTGCATTTTTCAAACTTTTTCATGCTCCTCGTCTTTTTTTTTTTTTTGCTCCTCACATTTTTACACCTTTTCATGCTCCTGGTCTTTCTTTTTTTTTTTTCCTCCTCGCATTTTTCACACCTTTTCATGTTCCTGGTCTTTTCTTTTTTTGTTTTGCTCCTCGCATTTTTCACACCTTTTCATGCTCCTCGTCTTTCTTTTTTTTTTTTTTTTTTTGCTCCTCAAATTTTTCACACCTTTTCATGCTCCTGTTCTTTTTTTTTTTTTTTTTTTGCTCCTTGCAATTTTCACACCTTTTCATGTTCCTGGTCTTTTTTTTTTTTTTTTTGCTCCTCGCATTTTTCACACCTTTTCATGTTCCTGGTCTTTTTTTTTTTTTTTTTTTGCTCCTGAAATTTTTCACACCTTTTCTTGCTCCTTGCATTTTTCACACCTTTTCATGCTCCTGGTCTTTCTTTTTTTTTTTTTGCTCCTCGCTTTTTTCACACCTTTTCATGCTCCTCGTCTTTTTTTTTTTTTTGCTCCTCGCATTTTTCACACCTTTTCATGCTCCTCGTCTTTTTTTTTTTTTGCTCCTCGCATTTTTCACACCTTTTCATGCTCCTCGCATTTTTCACATCTTTTCATGCTCCTCGCATTTTTCACACCTTTTCATGCTCCTGGTCTTTCTTTTTTTTTTTTTTTTTTTCGCTCCTCGCATTTTTCACACCTTTTCATGCTCCTGGTCTTTCTTTTTTTTTTTTTGCTCCTCGCATTTTTCACACCTTTTCATGCTCCTCGTCTTTTTTTTTTTTTTGCTCCTCGCATTTTTCACACCTTTTCATGCTCCTGGTCTTTCTTTTTTTTTTTTTTTTTTTGCTCCTCAAATTTTTCACACCTTTTCTTGCTCCTGGTTTTTTTTTTTTTTTTTTTTTTTTTTTTTTTGCTCCTCGCATTTTTCACACCTATTCATGGTCCTGGTCTTTATTTTTCTTTTTTTTTTGCTCCTCAAATTTTTCACACCTTTTCATGCTCCTTGCATTTTTCACACCTTTTCATGCTCCTCGTCTTTTTTTTTTTTTTGCTCCTCGCATTTTTCACACCTATTCATGGTCCTGGTCTTTTTTTTTTTTTTTTTTTTGCTCCTCATATTTTTCACACCTTTTCATGCTCCTTGCATTTTTCACACCTTTTCATGCTCCTCGTCTTTTTTTTTTTTTTTGCTCCTCGCATTTTTCACACCTTTTCATGTTCCTGGTTTTTTTTTTTTTTTTTTTGCTCCTCGCATTTTTCACACCTTTTCATGTTCCTGGTCTTTTTTTTTTTTTTTTTTTTTGCTCCTCGCATTTTTCACACCTTTTCATGCTCCTATTCTTTTTTTTTTTTTTTTTTTGCTCCTTGCAATTTTCACACCATTTCATGTTCCTGGTCTTTTTTTTTTTTTTTTTTGCTCCTCGCATTTTTCACACCTTTTCATGTTCCTGGTCTTTTTTTTTTTTTTTTTTTTGCTCCTCAAATTTTTCACACCTTTTCATGCTCCCTGCATTTTTCACACCTTTTCATGCTCCTTGCATTTTTCACACCTTTTCATGCTCCTCGTCTTTTTTTTTTTTTGCTCCTCTCATTTTTCACACCTTTTCATGCTCCTCGCATTTTTCACATCTTTTCATGCTCCTCGCATTTTTCACACCTTTTCATGCTCCTGGTCTTTCTTTTTTTTTTTTTTTTTTTGCTCCTCGCATTTTTCACACCTTTTCATGCTCCTCGCATTTTTCACATGTTTTCATGCTCCTCGCATTTTTCACACCTTTTCATGCTCCTGGTCTTTCTTTTTTTTTTTTTTGCTCCTCGCATTTTTCACACCTTTTCATGCTCCTCGTCTTTTTTTTTTTTTGCTCCTCGCTTTTTTCACACCTTTTCATGCTCCTGGTCTTTCTTTTTTTTTTTTTTTTTTGCTCCTCGCATTTTTCACACCTTTTCATGTTCCTCGTCTTTCTTTTTTTTTTTTTTCTCCTCGCATTTTTCACACCTTTTCATGCTCCTCGCATTTTTCACACCTTTTCATGCTCCTGGTCTTTCTTTTTTTTTTTTTTTCTCCTCGCATTTTTCACACCTTTTCATGCTCCTCGTCTTTTTTTTTTTTTTTGCTCCTCGCATTTTTCACACCTTTTCATGTTCTTGGTTTTTTTTTTTTTTTCTTTGCTGCTCGCATTTTTCACACCTTTTCATGTTCCTGGTCTTTTTTTTTTTTTTTTTTTTGCTCCTCGCATTTTTCACACCTTTTCATGCTCCTATTCTTTTTTTTTTTTTTTTTTTTGCTCCTTGCAATTTTCACACCATTTCATGTTCCTGGTCTTTTGTTTTTTTTTTTTTGCTCCTCGCATTTTTCACACCTTTTCATGTTCCTGGTCTTTTTTTTTTTTTTTTTTTTGCTCCTCAAATTTTTCACACCTTTTCATGCTCCCTGCATTTTTCACACCTTTTCATGCTCCTTGCATTTTTCACACCTTTTCATGCTCCTCGTCTTTTTTTTTTTTTTTCTCCTCTCATTTTTCACACCTTTTCATGCTCCTCGCATTTTTCACATCTTTTCATGCTCCTCGCATTTTTCACACCTTTTCTTGCTCCTGGTCTTTCTTTTTTTTTTTTTGCTCCCCGCATTTCTCACACCTTTTCATGCTCCTGGTCTTTTTTTTTTTTTTTTTTTTTTGCCTCTCAAATTTTTCACACCTTTTCATGCTCCTTGCATTTTTCACACCTTTTCATGCTCCTCGTCTTTTTTTTTTTTTGCTCCTCGAATTTTTCACACCTTTTCATGCTCCTGATCTTTTTTTTTTTTTTTGCTCCTCCCATTTTTCACACCTTTTCATGCTCCTTGCATTTTTCACACCTTTTCATGCTCCTTGCATTTTTCACACATTTTCATGCTCCTTGCATTTTTCAAACTTTTTCATGCTCCTCGTCTTTTTTTTTTTTTTGCTCCTCGCATTTTTCACACCTTTTCATGCTCCTGGTCTTTCTTTTTTTTTTTTGCTCCTCGCATTTTTCACACCTTTTCATGTTCCTGGTCTTTTCTTTTTTTGTTTTGCTCCTCGCATTTTTCACACCTTTTCATGCTCCTCGTCTTTCTTTTTTTTTTTTTTTTTTTTTGCTCCTCAAATTTTTCACACCTTTTCATGCTCCTGTTCTTTTTTTTTTTTTTTTTTTGCTCCTTGCAATTTTCACACCTTTTCATGTTCCTGGTCTTTTTTTTTTTTTTTTTGCTCCTCGCATTTTTCACACCTTTTCATGTTCCTGGTCTTTTTTTTTTTTTTTTTTTGCTCCTGAAATTTTTCACACCTTTTCTTGCTCCTTGCATTTTTCACACCTTTTCATGCTCCTGGTCTTTCTTTTTTTTTTTTTGCTCCTCGCTTTTTTCACACCTTTTCATGCTCCCCTCGTCTTTTTTTTTTTTTTGCTCCTCGCATTTTTCACACCTTTTCATGCTCCTCGTCTTTTTTTTTTTTTGCTCCTCGCATTTTTCACACCTTTTCATGCTCCTCGCATTTTTCACATCTTTTCATGCTCCTCGCATTTTTCACACCTTTTCATGCTCCTGGTCTTTCTTTTTTTTTTTTTTTTTTTTGCTCCTCGCATTTTTCACACCTTTTCATGCTCCTGGTCTTTCTTTTTTTTTTTTTGCTCCTCGCATTTTTCACACCTTTTCATGCTCCTCGTCTTTTTTTTTTTTTTTCTCCTCGCATTTTTCACACCTTTTCATGTTCCTGGTCTTTTTTTTTTTTTTTTTTTGCTCCTGAAATTTTTCACACCTTTTCATGCTCCTTGCATTTTTCACACGTTTTCATGCTCCTCGTCTTTTTTTTTTTTTGCTCCTCGCATTTTTCACACCTATTCATGGTCCTGGTCTTTTTTTTTTTTTTTTTTTTTGCTCCTCAAATTTTTCACACCTTTTCATGCTCCTTGCATTTTTCACACCTTTTCATGCTCCTTGCATTTTTCACACCTTTTCATGCTCCTCGTCTTTTTTTTTTTTTTGCTCCTCGCATTTTTCACACCTTTTCATGCTCCTGGTCTTTCTTTTTTTTTTTTTTCTCCTCGCATTTTTCACACCTTTTCATGCTCCTGGTCTTTCTTTTTTTTTTTTTGCTCCCCGCATTTCTCACACCTTTTCATGCTCCTGGTCTTTTTTTTTTTTTTTTTTTTTTTGCCTCTCAAATTTTTCACACCTTTTCATGCTCCTTGCATTTTTCACACCTTTTCATGCTCCTCGTCTTTTTTTTTTTTTTGCTCCTCGAATTTTTCACACCTTTTCATGCTCCTGATCTTTTTTTTTTTTTTTTTGCTCCTCGCATTTTTCACACCTTTTCACACTCCTGGGCTTTCTTTTTTTTTTTTTTGCTCCTCCCATTTTTCACACCTTTTCATGCTCCTTGCATTTTTCACACCTTTTCATGCTCCTTGCATTTTTCACACCTTTTCATGCTCCTTGCATTTTTCAAACTTTTTCATGCTCCTCGTCTTTTTTTTTTTTTTTGCTCCTCACATTTTTACACCTTTTCATGCTCCTGGTCTTTCTTTTTTTTTTTTCCTCCTCGCATTTTTCACACCTTTTCATGTTCCTGGTCTTTTCTTTTTTTGTTTTGCTCCTCGCATTTTTCACACCTTTTCATGCTCCTCGTCTTTCTTTTTTTTTTTTTTTTTTTGCTCCTCAAATTTTTCACACCTTTTCATGCTCCTGTTCTTTTTTTTTTTTTTTTTTTGCTCCTTGCAATTTTCACACCTTTTCATGTTCCTGGTCTTTTTTTTTTTTTTTTTTGCTCCTCGCATTTTTCACACCTTTTCATGTTCCTTGTCTTTTTTTTTTTTTTTTTTTTGCTCCTGAAATTTTTCACACCTTTTCTTGCTCCTTGCATTTTTCACACCTTTTCATGCTCCTGGTTTTTCTTTTTTTTTTTTTTGCTCCTCGCTTTTTTCACACCTTTTCATGCTCCTCGTCTTTTTTTTTTTTTTTGCTCCTCGCATTTTTCACACCTTTTCATGCTCCTCGTCTTTTTTTTTTTTTGCTCCTCGCATTTTTCACACCTTTTCATGCTCCTCGCATTTTTCACATCTTTTCATGCTCCTCGCATTTTTCACACCTTTTCATGCTCCTGGTCTTTCTTTTTTTTTTTTTTTTTTCGCTCCTCGCATTTTTCACACCTTTTCATGCTCCTGGTCTTTCTTTTTTTTTTTTTGCTCCTCGCATTTTTCACACCTTTTCATGCTCCTCGTCTTTTTTTTTTTTTTGCTCCTCGCATTTTTCACACCTTTTCATGCTCCTGGTCTTTCTTTTTTTTTTTTTTTTTTTGCTCCTCAAATTTTTCACACCTTTTCATGCTCCTGGTCTTTTTTTTTTTTTTTTTTTTTTGCTCCTCGCATTTTTCACACCTATTCATGGTCCTGGTCTTTATTTTTCTTTTTTTTTTGCTCCTCAAATTTTTCACACCTTTTCATGCTCCTTGCATTTTTCACACCTTTTCATGCTCCTCGTCTTTTTTTTTTTTTTGCTCCTCGCATTTTTCACACCTATTCATGGTCCTGGTCTTTTTTTTTTTTTTTTTTTTTGCTCCTCATATTTTTCACACCTTTTCATGCTCCTTGCATTTTTCACACCTTTTCATGCTCCTCGTCTTTTTTTTTTTTTTTGCTCCTCGCATTTTTCACACCTTTTCATGTTCCTGGTTTTTTTTTTTTTTTTTTTTGCTCCTCGCATTTTTCACACCTTTTCATGTTCCTGGTCTTTTTTTTTTTTTTTTTTTTTGCTCCTCGCATTTTTCACACCTTTTCATGCTCCTATTCTTTTTTTTTTTTTTTTTTTGCTCCTTGCAATTTTCACACCATTTCATGTTCCTGGTCTTTTTTTTTTTTTTTTTTGCTCCTCGCATTTTTCACACCTTTTCATGTTCCTGGTCTTTTTTTTTTTTTTTTTTTTTCTCCTCAAATTTTTCACACCTTTTCATGCTCCCTGCATTTTTCACACCTTTTCATGCTCCTTGCATTTTTCACACCTTTTCATGCTCCTCGTCTTTTTTTTTTTTTTGCTCCTCTCATTTTTCACACCTTTTCATGCTCCTCGCATTTTTCACACCTTTTCATGTTCCTCGTCTTTCTTTTTTTTTTTTTCTCCTCGCATTTTTCACACCTTTTCATGCTCCTCGCATTTTTCACACCTTTTCATGCTCCTGGTCTTTCTTTTTTTTTTTTTTTCTCCTCGCATTTTTCACACCTTTTCATGCTCCTCGTCTTTTTTTTTTTTTTTGCTCCTCGCATTTTTCACACCTTTTCATGTTCTTGGTTTTTTTTTTTTTTTCTTTGCTGCTCGCATTTTTCACACCTTTTCATGTTCCTGGTCTTTTTTTTTTTTTTTTTTTTGCTCCTCGCATTTTTCACACCTTTTCATGCTCCTATTCTTTTTTTTTTTTTTTTTTTTTACTCCTTGCAATTTTCACACCATTTCATGTTCCTGGTCTTTTGTTTTTTTTTTTTTTGCTCCTCGCATTTTTCACACCTTTTCATGTTCCTGGTCTTTTTTTTTTTTTTTTTTTTGCTCCTCAAATTTTTCACACCTTTTCATGCTCCCTGCATTTTTCACACCTTTTCATGCTCCTTGCATTTTTCACACCTTTTCTTGCTCCTCGTCTTTTTTTTTTTTTTACTCCTCTCGTTTTTCACACCTTTTCATGCTCCTCGCATTTTTCACATCTTTTCATGCTCCTCGCATTTTTCACACCTTTTCATGCTCCTGGTCTTTCTTTTTTTTTTTTTTTTGCTCCTGAAATTTTTCACACCTTTTCATGCTCCTTGCATTTTTCACACCTTTTCATGCTCCTCGTCTTTTTTTTTTTTTGCTCCTCGCATTTTTCACACCTATTCATGGTCCTGGTCTTTTTTTTTTTTTTTTTTTTTTGCTCCTCAAATTTTTCACACCTTTTCATGCTCCTTGCATTTTTCACACCTTTTCATGCTCCTTGCATTTTTCACACCTTTTCATGCTCCTCGTCTTTTTTTTTTTTTTGCTCCTCGCATTTTTCACACCTTTTCATGCTCCTGGTCTTTCTTTTTTTTTTTTTTCTCCTCGCATTTTTCACACCTTTTCATGCTCCTGGTCTTTCTTTTTTTTTTTTTGCTCCCCGCATTTCTCACACCTTTTCATGCTCCTGGTCTTTTTTTTTTTTTTTTTTTTTGCCTCTCAAATTTTTCACACCTTTTCATGCTCCTTGCATTTTTCACACCTTTTCATGCTCCTCGTCTTTTTTTTTTTTTGCTCCTCGAATTTTTCACACCTTTTCATGCTCCTGATCTTTTTTTTTTTTTTTTGCTCCTCGCATTTTTCACACCTTTTCACCCTCCTGGGCTTTCTTTTTTTTTTTTTTTTGCTCCTCCCATTTTTCACACCTTTTCATGCTCCTTGCATTTTTCACACCTTTTCATGCTCCTTGCATTTTTCACACCTTTTCATGCTCCTTGCATTTTTCAAACTTTTTCATGCTCCTCGTCTTTTTTTTTGCTCCTCGCATTTTTCACACCTTTTCATGCTCCTGGTCTTTCTTTTTTTTTTTTGCTCCTCGCATTTTTCACACCTTTTCATGTTCCTGGTCTTTTCTTTTTTTGTTTTGCTCCTCGCATTTTTCACACCTTTTCATGCTCCTCGTCTTTCTTTTTTTTTTTTTTTTTTTTTGCTCCTCAAATTTTTCACACCTTTTCATGCTCCTGTTCTTTTTTTTTTTTTTTTTTTTGCTCCTTGCAATTTTCACACCTTTTCATGTTCCTGGTCTTTTTTTTTTTTTTTTTGCTCCTCGCATTTTTCACACCTTTTCATGTTCCTGGTCTTTTTTTTTTTTTTTTTTTTTCTCCTTACATTTTTCACACCTTTTTTTGCTCCTTGCATTTTTCACACCTTTTCATGCTCCTGGTCTTTCTTTTTTTTTTTTTGCTCCTCGCTTTTTTCACACCTTTTCATGCTCCTCGTCTTTTTTTTTTTTTTGCTCCTCGCATTTTTCACACCTTTTCATGCTCCTCGTCTTTTTTTTTTTTTGCTCCTCGCATTTTTCACACCTTTTCATGCTCCTCGCATTTTTCACATCTTTTCATGCTCCTCGCATTTTTCACACCTTTTCATGCTCCTGGTCTTTCTTTTTTTTTTTTTTTTTTTGCTCCTCGCATTTTTCACACCTTTTCATGCTCCTGGTCTTTCTTTTTTTTTTTTTGCTCCTCGCATTTTTCACACCTTTTCATGCTCCTCGTCTTTTTTTTTTTTTTTGCTCCTCGCATTTTTCACACCTATTCATGGTCCTGGTCTTTTTTTTTTTTTTTTTTTTTGCTCCTCAAATTTTTCACACCTTTTCATGCTCCTTGCATTTTTCTCAACTTTTCATGCTTCTCGCATTTTTCACACCTTTTCATGCTCCTTGCATTTTTCACACCTTTTCATGCTCCTCGTCTTTTTTTTTTTTTTGCTCCTCGCATTTTTCACACCTTTTCATGCTCCTGGTCTTTCTTTTTTTTTTTTTTCTCCTCGCATTTTTCACACCTTTTCATGCTCCTGGTCTTTCTTTTTTTTTTTTTGCTCCCCGCATTTCTCACACCTTTTCATGCTCCTGGTCTTTTTTTTTTTTTTTTTTTTTTGCCTCTCAAATTTTTCACACCTTTTCATGCTCCTTGCATTTTTCACACCTTTTCATGCTCCTCGTCTTTTTTTTTTTTTGCTCCTCGAATTTTTCACACCTTTTCATGCTCCTGATCTTTTTTTTTTTTTTTTGCTCCTCGCATTTTTCACACCTTTTCACACTCCTGGGCTTTCTTTTTTTTTTTTTTGCTCCTCCCATTTTTCACACCTTTTCATGCTCCTTGCATTTTTCACACCTTTTCATGCTCCTTGCATTTTTCACACCTTTTCATGCTCCTTGCATTTTTCAAACTTTTTCATGCTCCTCGTCTTTTTTTTTTTTTTGCTCCTCGCATTTTTCACACCTTTTCATGCTCCTCGTCTTTCTTTTTTTTTTTTTTTTTTTTGCTCCTCAAATTTTTCACACCTTTTCATGCTCCTGTTCTTTTTTTTTTTTTTTTTTTGCTCCTTGCATTTTTCACACCTTTTCATGTTCCTGGTCTTTTTTTTTTTTTTTTTTGCTCCTCGCATTTTTCACACCTTTTCATGTTCCTGGTCTTTTTTTTTTTTTTTTTTTTGCTCCTGAAATTTTTCACACCTTTTCTTGCTCCTTGCATTTTTCACACCTTTTCATGCTCCTGGTCTTTCTTTTTTTTTTTTTTGCTCCTCGCTTTTTTCTCACCTTTTCATGCTCCTCGTCTTTTTTTTTTTTTTGCTCCTCGCATTTTTCACACCTTTTCATGCTCCTCGTCTTTTTTTTTTTTGCTCCTCGCATTTTTCACACCTTTTCATGCTCCTCGCATTTTTCACCTCTTTTCATGCTCCTCGCATTTTTCACACCTTTTCATGCTCCTGGTCTTTCTTTTTTTTTTTTTGCTCCTCGCATTTTTCACACCTTTTCATGCTCCTCGTCTTTTTTTTTTTTTTTCTCCTCGCATTTTTCACACCTTTTCATGCTCCTGGTCTTTCTTTTTTTTTTTTTTTTTTTGCTCCTCAAATTTTTCACACCTTTTCATGCTCCTGGTCTTTTTTTTTTTTTTTTTTTTGCTCCTCGCATTTTTCACACCTATTCATGGTCCTGGTCTTTATTTTTCTTTTTTTTTTGCTCCTCAAATTTTTCACACCTTTTCATGCTCCTTGCATTTTTCACACCTTTTCATGCTCCTCGTCTTTTTTTTTTTTTTGCTCCTCGCATTTTTCACACCTATTCATGGTCCTGGTCTTTTTTTTTTTTTTTTTTTTGCTCCTCATATTTTTCACACCTTTTCATGCTCCTTGCATTTTTCACACCTTTTCATGCTCCTCGTCTTTTTTTTTTTTTTTTGCTCCTCGCATTTTTCACACCTTTTCATGTTCCTGGTTTTTTTTTTTTTTTTTTTGCTCCTCGCTTTTTTCACACCTTTTCTTGTTCCTGGTCTTTTTTTTTTTTTTTTTTTTTTGCTCCTCGCATTTTTCACACCTTTTCATGCTCCTATTCTTTTTTTTTTTTTTTTTTTGCTCCTTGCAATTTTCACACCATTTCATGTTCCTGGTCTTTTTTTTTTTTTTTTTTGCTCCTCGCATTTTTCACACCTTTTCATGTTCCTGGTCTTTTTTTTTTTTTTTTTTTTTGCTCCTCAAATTTTTCACACCTTTTCATGCTCCTTGCATTTTTCACACCTTTTCATGCTCCTTGCATTTTTCACACCTTTTCATGCTCCTCGTCTTTTTTTTTTTTGCTCCTCTCATTTTTCACACCTTTTCATGCTCCTCGCATTTTTCACATCTTTTCATGCTCCTCGCATTTTTCACACCTTTTCATGCTCCTGGTCTTTCTTTTTTTTTTTTTTTTTTTTGCTCCTCGCATTTTTCACACCTTTTCATGCTCCTCGCATTTTTCACATGTTTTCATGCTCCTCGCATTTTTCACACCTTTTCATGCTCCTGGTCTTTCTTTTTTTTTTTTTTGCTCCTCGCATTTTTCACACCTTTTCATGCTCCTCGTCTTTTTTTTTTTTTGCTCCTCGCATTTTTCACACCTTTTCATGCTCCTGGTCTTTCTTTTTTTTTTTTTTTTTTTGCTCCTCGCATTTTTCACACCTTTTCATGTTCCTCGTCTTTCTTTTTTTTTTTTTCTCCTCGCATTTTTCACACCTTTTCATGCTCCTCGCATTTTTCACACCTTTTCATGCTCCTGGTCTTTCTTTTTTTTTTTTTTTCTCCTCGCATTTTTCACACCTTTTCATGTTCCTCGTCTTTTTTTTTTTTTTTGCTCCTCGCATTTTTCACACCTTTTCATGTTCTTGGTTTTTTTTTTTTTTCTTTGCTGCTCGCATTTTTCACACCTTTTCATGTTCCTGGTCTTTTTTTTTTTTTTTTTTTTTGCTCCTCGCATTTTTCACACCTTTTCATGCTCCTATTCTTTTTTTTTTTTTTTTTTTTGCTCCTTGCAATTTTCACACCATTTCATGTTCCTGGTCTTTTGTTTTTTTTTTTTTTGCTCCTCGCATTTTTCACACATTTTCATGTTCCTGGTCTTTTTTTTTTTTTTTTTTTTTGCTCCTCAAATTTTTCACACCTTTTCATGCTCCCTGCATTTTTCACACCTTTTCATGCTCCTTGCATTTTTCACACCTTTTCATGCTCCTCGTCTTTTTTTTTTTTTTACTCCTCTCATTTTTCACACCTTTTCATGCTCCTCGCATTTTTCACATCTTTTCATGCTCCTCGCATTTTTCACACCTTTTCATGCTCCTGGTCTTTCTTTTTTTTTTTTTTTTTTTGCTCCTCGCATTTTTCACACCTTTTCATGCTCCTCGCATTTTTCACATGTTTTCATGCTCCTCGCATTTTTCACACCTTTTCATGCTCCTGGTCTTTCTTTTTTTTTTTTTTGCTCCTCGCATTTTTCACACCTTTTCATGCTCCTGGTCTTTTTTTTTTTTTTTGCTCCTCGCCTTTTTCACACCTTTTCATGCTCCTGGTCTTTCTTTTTTTTTTTTTTTTTTTTGCTCCTCGCATTTTTCACACCTTTTCATGCTCCTCGCATTTTTCACACCTTTTCATGCTCCTGGTCTTTCTTTTTTTTTTTTTGCTCCTCGCATTTTTCACACCTTTTCATGCTCCTCGTCTTTTTTTTTTTTTTTCTCCTCGCATTTTTCACACCTTTTCATGTTCCTGGTCTTTTTTTTTTTTTTTTTTTTGCTCCTGAAATTTTTCACACCTTTTCATGCTCCTTGCATTTTTCACACCTTTTCATGCTCCTCGTCTTTTTTTTTTTTTGCTCCTCGCATTTTTCACACCTATTCATGGTCCTGGTCTTTTTTTTTTTTTTTTTTTTTTGCTCCTCAAATTTTTCACACCTTTTCATGCTCCTTGCATTTTTCACACCTTTTCATGCTCCTTGCATTTTTCACACCTTTTCATGCTCCTCGTCTTTTTTTTTTTTTTGCTCCTCGCATTTTTCACACCTTTTCATGCTCCTGGTCTTTCTTTTTTTTTTTTTTCTCCTCGCATTTTTCACACCTTTTCATGCTCCTGGTCTTTCTTTTTTTTTTTTTGCTCCCCGCATTTCTCACACCTTTTCATGCTCCTGGTCTTTTTTTTTTTTTTTTTTTGCTCCTGAAATTTTTCACACCTTTTCTTGCTCCTTGCATTTTTCACACCTTTTCATGCTCCTGGTCTTTCTTTTTTTTTTTTTTGCTCCTCGCTTTTTTCACACCTTTTCATGCTCCTCGTCTTTTTTTTTTTTTTGCTCCTCGCATTTTTCACACCTTTTCATGCTCCTCGTCTTTTTTTTTTTTTCCTCCTCGCATTTTTCACACCTTTTCATGCTCCTCGCATTTTTCACACGTTTTCATGCTCCTCGCATTTTTCACACCTTTTCATGCTCCTGGTCTTTCTTTTTTTTTTTTTTTTTTTGCTCCTCGCATTTTTCACACCTTTTCATGCTCCTGGTCTTTCTTTTTTTTTTTTTGCTCCTCGCATTTTTCACACCTTTTCATGCTCCTCGTCTTTTTTTTTTTTTTTCTCCTCGCCTTTTTCACACCTTTTCATGCTCCTGGTCTTTTTTTTTTTTTTTTTTTTTTTGCTCCTCAAATTTTTCACACCTTTTCATGCTCCTGGTCTTTTTTTTTTTTTTTTTTTGCTCCTCGCATTTTTCACACCTATTCATGGTCCTGGTCTTTATTTTTCTTTTTTTTTTGCTCCTCAAATTTTTCACACCTTTTCATGCTCCTTGCATTTTTCACACCTTTTCATGCTCCTCGTCTTTTTTTTTTTTTTGCTCCTCGCATTTTTCACACCTATTCATGGTCCTGGTCTTTTTTTTTTTTTTTTTTTTTGCTCCTCATATTTTTCACACCTTTTCATGCTCCTTGCATTTTTCACACCTTTTCATGCTCCTCGTCTTTTTTTTTTTTTTTGCTCCTCGCATTTTTCACACCTTTTCATGTTCCTGGTTTTTTTTTTTTTTTTTTTGCTCCTCGCATTTTTCACACCTTTTCATGTTCCTGGTCTTTTTTTTTTTTTTTTTTTTTGCTCCTCGCATTTTTCACACCTTTTCATGCTCCTATTCTTTTTTTTTTTTTTTTTTTGCTCCTTGCAATTTTCACACCATTTCATGTTCCTGGTCTTTTTTTTTTTTTTTTTTGCTCCTCGCATTTTTCACACCTTTTCATGTTCCTGGTCTTTTTTTTTTTTTTTTTTTTGCTCCTCAAATTTTTCACACCTTTTCATGCTCCCTGCATTTTTCACACCTTTTCATGCTCCTTGCATTTTTCACACCTTTTCATGCTCCTCGTCTTTTTTTTTTTTTGCTCCTCTCATTTTTCACACCTTTTCATGCTCCTCGCATTTTTCACATCTTTTCATGCTCCTCGCATTTTTCACACCTTTTCATGCTCCTGGTCTTTCTTTTTTTTTTTTTTTTTTTGCTCCTCGCATTTTTCACACCTTTTCATGCTCCTCGCATTTTTCACATGTTTTCATGCTCCTCGCATTTTTCACACCTTTTCATGCTCCTGGTCTTTCTTTTTTTTTTTTTTGCTCCTCGCATTTTTCACACCTTTTCATGCTCCTCGTCTTTTTTTTTTTTTGCTCCTCGCATTTTTCACACCTTTTCATGCTCCTGGTCTTTCTTTTTTTTTTTTTTTTTTTGCTCCTCGCATTTTTCACACCTTTTCATGTTCCTCGTCTTTCTTTTTTTTTTTTTCTCCTCGCATTTTTCACACCTTTTCATGCTCCTCGCATTTTTCACACCTTTTCATGCTCCTGGTCTTTCTTTTTTTTTTTTTTCTCCTCGCATTTTTCACACCTCTTCATGCTCCTCGTCTTTTTTTTTTTTTTTGCTCCTCGCATTTTTCACACCTTTTCATGTTCCTGGTTTTTTTTTTTTTTTTTTTGCTGCTCGCATTTTTCACACCTTTTCATGTTCCTGGTCTTTTTTTTTTTTTTTTTTTTTTGCTCCTCGCATTTTTCACACCTTTTCATGCTCCTATTCTTTTTTTTTTTTTTTTTTTTTGCTCCTTGCAATTTTCACACCATTTCATGTTCCTGGTCTTTTTTTTTTTTTTTTTTGCTCCTCGCATTTTTCACACCTTTTCATGTTCCTGGTCTTTTTTTTTTTTTTTTTTTGCTCCTCAAATTTTTCACACCTTTTCATGCTCCCTGCATTTTTCAACCTTTTCATGATCATGGTATTTTTCACACCTTTTCATGCCTTTCTGCTCCTCGTATTTTTCTGTTTTTTTTTTGCTCCTCTCATTTTTCACAGCTTTTCATGCTCCTCGCATTTTTCACATCTTTTCATGCTCCTCGCATTTTTCACACCTTTTCATGCTCCTGCTCTTTCTTTTTTTTTTTTTTTTTTTGCTCCTCGCATTTTTCACACCTTTTCATGCTCCTCGCATTTTTCACATGTTTTCATGCTCCTCGCATTTTTCACACCTTTTCATGCTCCTGGTCTTTCTTTTTTTTTTTTTTGCTCCTCGCATTTTTCACACCTTTTCATGCTCCTCGTCTTTTTTTTTTTTTTTGCTCCTCGCATTTTTCACACCTTTTCATGCTCCTCGTCTTTTTTTTTTTTTTTGCTCCTCGCATTTTTCACACCTTTTCATGCTCCTCGTCTTTTTTTTTTTTTTTGCTCCTCGCATTTTTCACACCTTTTCATGTTCCTGGTTTTTTTTTTTTTTTTTGCTCCTCGCATTTTTCACACCTTTTCATGTTCCTGGTCTTTTTTTTTTTTTTTTTTTTGCTCCTGAAATTTTTCACACCTTTTCATGCTCCTTGCATTTTTCACACCTTTTCATGCTCCTTGCATTTTTCACACCTTTTCATGCTCCTCGTCTTTTTTTTTTTTTTTGCTCCTCGCATTTTTCACACCTTTTCATGCTCCTGGTCTTTCTTTTTTTTTTTTTTCTCCTCGCATTTTTCACACCTTTTCATGCTCCTGGTCTTTCTTTTTTTTTTTTTGCTCCCCGCATTTCTCACACCTTTTCATGCTCCTGGTCTTTTTTTTTTTTTTTTTTTTTGCCTCTCAAATTTTTCACACCTTTTCATGCTCCTTGCATTTTTCACACCTTTTCATGCTCCTTGCATTTTTCACACCTTTTCATGCTCCTTGCATTTTTCAAACTTTTTCATGCTCCTCTTCTTTTTTTTTTTTTTGCTCCTCGCATTTTTCACACCTTTTCATGCTCCTGGTCTTTCTTTTTTTTTTTTGCTCCTCGCATTTTTCACACCTTTTCATGTTCCTGGTCTTTTCTTTTTTTGTTTTGCTCCTCGCATTTTTCACACCTTTTCATGCTCCTCGTCTTTCTTTTTTTTTTTTTTTTTTTTGCTCCTCAAATTTTTCACACCTTTTCATGCTCCTGTTCTTTTTTTTTTTTTTTTTTTGCTCCTAGCAATTTTCACACCTTTTCATGTTCCTGGTCTTTTTTTTTTTTTTTTTGCTCCTCGCATTTTTCACACCTTTTCATGTTCCTGGTCTTTTTTTTTTTTTTTTTTTGCTCCTGAAATTTTTCACACCTTTTCTTGCTCCTTGCATTTTTCACACCTTATCATGCTCCTGGTCTTTCTTTTTTTTTTTTTGCTCCTTGCTTTTTTCACACCTTTTCATGCTCCTCGTCTTTTTTTTTTTTTTGCTCCTCGCATTTTTCACACCTTTTCATGCTCCTCGTCTTTTTTTTTTTTTGCTCCTCGCATTTTTCACACCTTTTCATGCTCCTCGCATTTTTCACATCTTTTCATGCTCCTCGCATTTTTCACACCTTTTCATGCTCCTGGTCTTTCTTTTTTTTTTTTTTTTTTTGCTCCTCGCATTTTTCACACCTTTTCATGCTCCTGGTGTTTCTTTTTTTTTTTTTGCTCCTCGCATTTTTCACACCTTTTCATGCTCCTCGTCTTTTTTGTTTTTTTTTCTCCTCGCATTTTTCACACCTTTTCATGCTCCTGGTCTTTCTTTTTTTTTTTTTTTTTTTGCTCCTCAAATTTTTCACACCTTTTCATGCTCCTGGTCTTTTTTTTTTTTTTTTTTGCTCCTCGCATTTTTCACACCTATTCATGGTCCTGGTCTTTATTTTTTTTTTTTTTTTGCTCCTCAAATTTTTCACACCTTTTCATGCTCCTTGCATTTTTCACACCTTTTCATGCTCCTCGTCTTTTTTTTTTTTTTGCTCCTCGCATTTTTCACACCTATTCATGGTCCTGGTCTTTTTTTTTTTTTTTTTTTTGCTCCTCATATTTTTCACACCTTTTCATGCTCCTTGCATTTTTCACACCTTTTCATGCTCCTCGTCTTTTTTTTTTTTTTTGCTCCTCGCATTTTTCACACCTTTTCTTTTTCCTGGTTTTTTTTTTTTTTTTTTTGCTCCTCGCATTTTTCACACCTTTTCATGTTCCTGGTCTTTTTTTTTTTTTTTTTTTTGCTCCTTGCATTTTTCACACCTTTTCATGTTCCTGGTCTTTTCTTTTTTTGTTTTGCTCCTCGCATTTTTCACACCTTTTCATGCTCCTCGTCTTTCTTTTTTTTTTTTTTTTTTTTGCTCCTCAAATTTTTCACACCTTTTCATGCTCCTGTTCTTTTTTTTTTTTTTTTTTTTGCTCCTTGCATTTTTCACACCTTTTCATGTTCCTGGTCTTTTTTTTTTTTTTTTGCTCCTCGCATTTTTCACCCCTTTTCATGTTCCTGGTCTTTTTTTTTTTTTTTTTTTGCTCCTCGCATTTTTCACACCTTTTCATGCTCCTCGCATTTTTCACATCTTTTCATGCTCCTCGCATTTTTCACACCTTTTCATGCTCCTGGTCTTTCTTTTTTTTTTTTTTTTTTTGCTCCTCGCATTTTTCACACCTTTTCATGCTCCTGGTCTTTCTTTTTTTTTTTTTGCTCCTCGCATTTTTCACACCTTTTCATGCTCCTCGTCTTTTTTTTTTTTTTTCTCCTCGCATTTTTCACACCTTTTCATGCTCCTCGTCTTTTTTTTTTTTTTTTTTTTTTTGCTCCTCAAATTTTTCACACCTTTTCATGCTCCTGGTCTTTTTTTTTTTTTTTTTTTTTTTTTTTTTGCTCCTCGCATTTTTCACACCTATTCATGGTCCTGGTCTTTATTTTTCTTTTTTTTTTGCTCCTCAAATTTTTCACACCTTTTCATGCTCCTTGCATTTTTCACACCTTTTCATGCTCCTCGTCTTTTTTTTTTTTTTGCTCCTCGCATTTTTCACACCTTTTCATGCTCCTCGCATTTTTCACATCTTTTCATGCTCCTCGCATTTTTCACACCTTTTCATGCTCCTGGTCTTTCTTTTTTTTTTTTTTTTTTTGCTCCTCGCATTTTTCACACCTTTTCATGCTCCTGGTCTTTCTTTTTTTTTTTTTGCTCCTCGCATTTTTCACACCTTTTCATGCTCCTCGTCTTTTTTTTTTTTTTTCTCCTCGCATTTTTCACACCTTTTCATGCTCCTGGTCTTTCTTTTTTTTTTTTTTTTTTTGCTCCTCAAATTTTTCACACCTTTTCATGCTCCTGGTCTTTTTTTTTTTTTTTTTTTTTTTTTTTTTTGCTCCTCGCATTTTTCACACCTATTCATGGTCCTGGTCTTTATTTTTCTTTTTTTTTTGCTCCTCAAATTTTTCACACCTTTTCATGCTCCTTGCATTTTTCACACCTTTTCATGCTCCTCGTCTTTTTTTTTTTTTTGCTCCTCGCATTTTTCACACCTATTCATGGTCCTGGTCTTTTTTTTTTTTTTTTTTTTGCTCCTCATATTTTTCACACCTTTTCATGCTCCTTGCATTTTTCACACCTTTTCATGCTCCTCGTCTTTTTTTTTTTTTTTGCTCCTCGCTTTTTTCACCCCTTTTCATGTTCCTGGTTTTTTTTTTTTTTTTTTGCTCCTCGCATTTTTCACAACTTTTCATGTTTCTGGTCTTTTTTTTTTTTTTTTTTTTTTGCTCCTCGCATTTTTCACACCTTTTCATGCTCCTATTCTTTTTTTTTTTTTTTTTTTGCTCCTTGCAATTTTCACACCATTTCATGTTCCTGGTCTTTTTTTTTTTTTTTTTTGCTCCTCGCATTTTTCACACATTTTCATGCTCCTGGTCTTTTTTTTTTTTTTTGCTCCTCGAATTTTTCACAACTTTTCATGCTCCTCGCATTTTTCACACCTCTTCATGCTCCTCGCATTTTTCACAACTTTTCATGCTCGTCGCATTTTTCACACCTTTTCATGCTCCTGGTCTTTCTTTCTTTCTTTTTTTTTTTTTTTTTGCTCCTCGCATTTTTCACACCTTTTCATGCTCCTGGTCTTTTTTTTTTTTTTTTTTTGCTCCTCGAATTTTTCACACCTTTTCATGCTCCTCGCATTTTTCACACCTCTTCATGCTCCTCACATTTTTCACAACTTTTCATGCTCCTCGCATTTTTCACACCTTTTCATGCTCCTTGCATTTTTCACACCTTTTCATGCTCCTGGTCTTTCTTTTTTTTTGCTCCTCGCATTTTTCACACCTTTTCATGTTCCTGGTCTTTTTTTTTTTTTTTTTTTTTTTGCTCCTCGCATTTTTCACACCTTTTCATGTTCCTGGTCTTTTTTTTTTTTTTTTGCCTCGCATTTTCACACCTTTTCATGCTCCTGGTCTTTTTTTTTTTTTTCTCCTCGCATTTTTCACACCTTTTCATGCTCCTGGTCTTTCTTTCTTTCTTTTTTTTTTTTTTTTGCTCCTCGCATTTTTCACACCTTTTCATGCTCCTTGCATTTTTCACAACTTTTCATGCTCCTCGCATTTTTCACACCTTTTCATGCTCCTTGCATTTTTCTAAACTTTTCATGCTCCTCGCATTTTTCACACCTTTTCATGCTCCTTGCATTTTTCAGACCTTTTCATGCTCCTGGTCTTTCTTTTTTTTTTTTTGCTCCTCGCATTTTTCACACCTTTTCATGTTCCTGGTCTTTTTTTTTTTTTTTTTTTCCCTCGCATTTTTCACACCATTTCATGCTCCTGGTCTTTTTTTTTTTTTCTCCTCGCATTTTTCAAACCTTTTCATGCTCCTGGTCTTTTTTTTTTTTTTTTTTTGCTCCTCGAATTTTTCACACCTTTTCATGCTCCTGGTCTTTCTTTCTTTCTTTTTTTTATTTTTTTTGCTCCTCGCATTTTTCACACCTTTTCATGTTCCTGGTCTTTTTTTTTTTTTTTTTTTTTTTGCTCCTCGCATTTTTCACACCTTTTCATGTTCCTGGTCTTTTTTTTTTTTTTTTTTTTTTCCTCGCATTTTTCACAGCTTTTCATGCTCCTGGTCTTTCTTTCTTTCTTTTTTTTTTTTTTTTGCTCCTCGCATTTTTCACACCTTTTCATGCTCCTGGTCTTTTTTTTTTTTTTTTGCTCCTCGAATTTTTCACACCTTTTCATGCTCCTCGCATTTTTCACACCTATTCATGCTCCTCACATTTTTCACAACTTTTCATGCTCCTCGCATTTTTCACACCTTTTCATGCTCCTTGCATTTTTCAGACCTTTTCATGCTCCTGGTCTTTCTTTTTTTTTTTTGCTCCTCGCATTTTTCACACCTTTTCATGTTCCTGGTCTTTTTTTTTTTTTTTTTTCCTCGCATTTTTCACACCTTTTCATGCTCCTGGTCTTTTTTTTTTTTTCTCCTCGCATTTTTCACACCTTTTCATGCTCCTGGTCTTTTTTTTTTTTGCTCCTCGAATTTTTCACACCTTTGCATGCTCCTGGTCTTTTTTTTTTTTTTTTTTTTTTTTGCTCCTCGCATTTTTCACACCTTTTCATGTTCCTGGTCTTTTTTTTTTTTTTTTTTTTTCCTCACTTTTTTCACACCTTTTCATGCTCCTGGTCTTTCTTTCTTTCTTTTTTTTTTTTTTTTGCTCCTCGCATTTTTCACACCTTTTCATGCTCCTGGTCTTTTTTTTTTTTTTCCTCGCATTTTTCACACCTTTTCATTTTCCTGGTTTTTTTTTTTTTTTTTTTTTTTTTTTCCTCGCTTTTTTCACTCCTTTTCATGCTCCTGGTCTTTCTTTTTTTTTTTTTTTTTTTTTTTTTGCTCCTCGCATTTTTCACACCTTTTCATGCTCCTGGTCTTTTTTTTTTTTTTTTTTTGCTCCTCGAATTTTTCACACCTTTTCATGCTCCTCGCATTTTTCACACCTCTTCATGCTCCTCACATTTTTCACAACTTTTCATGCTCCTCGCATTTTTCACACCTTTTCATGCTCCTTGCATTTTTCACACCTTTTCATGCTCCTGGTCTTTCTTTTTTTTTGCTCCTCGCATTTTTCACACCTTTTCATGTTCCTGGTCTTTTTTTTTTTTTTTTTTTTTTGCTCCTCGCATTTTTCACACCTTTTCATGTTCCTGGTCTTTTTTTTTTTTTTTTTTTTTTTGCATCGCATTTTTCACACCTTTTCATGCTCCTGGTCTTTTTTTTTTTTTTTTTTGCATCGCATTTTTCACACCTTTTCATGCTCCTGGTCTTTTTTTTTTTTTTTCCTCGCATTTTTCACACCTTTTCATGCTCTTGGTCTTTCTTTCTTTCTTTTTTTTTTTTTTTTTGCTCCTCGCATTTTTCACACCTTTTCATGCTCCTTGCATTTTTCACAACTTTTCATGCTCCTCGCATTTTTCACACCTTTTCATGCTCCTTGCATTTTTCTCAACTTTTCATGCTCCTCGCATTTTTCACACCTTTTCATGCTCCTTGCATTTTTCAGACCTTTTCATGCTCCTGGTCTTTCTTTTTTTTTTTTTGCTCCTCGCATTTTTCACACCTTTTCATGTTCCTGGTCTTTTTTTTTTTTTTTTTTCCTCGCATTTTTCACATCTTTTCATGCTCCTGGTCTTTTTTTTTTTTTTTGCTCCTCGAATTTTTCACAACTTTTCATGCTCCTCGCATTTTTCACACCTCTTCATGCTCCTCGCATTTTTCACACCTTTTCATGCTCCTGGTCTTTCTTTTTTTTTTTTTTTTGCTCCTCCCATTTTTCACACATTTTCATGTTCCTGGTCTTTTTTTTTTTTTTTTTCCTCGCATTTTTCACACCTTTTCATGCTCCTGGTCTTTTTTTTTTTTTTTGCTCCTCGAATTTTTCACAACTTTTCATGCTCCTCGCATTTTTCACACCTCTTCATGCTCCTCGCATTTTTCACAACTTTTCATGCTCGTCGCATTTTTCACACCTTTTCATGCTCCTGGTCTTTCTTTTTTTTTTTTTTTTTTTGCTCCTCGCATTTTTCACACCTTTTCATGCTCCTGGTCTTTTTTTTTTTTTTCCTCGCATTTTTCACACCTTTTCATGCTCCTGGTCTTTTTTTTTTTCCTCGAATTTTTCACACCTTTTCATGCTCCCCGCATTTTTCACACCTTTTCATGCTCCTGGTCTTTCTTTTTTTTTTTTTTGCTCCTCGAATTTTTCACACCTTTTCATGCTCCTGGTCTTTCTTTCTTTCTTTTTTTTATTTTTTTTGCTCCTCGCATTTTTCACACCTTTTCATGTTCCTGGTCTTTTTTTTTTTTTTTTTTTTTTTTGCTCCTCGCATTTTTCACACCTTTTCATGTTCCTGGTCTTTTTTTTTTTTTTTTTTCCTCGCATTTTTCACAGCTTTTCATGCTCCTGGTCTTTCTTTCTTTCTTTTTTTTTTTTTTTGCTCCTCGCATTTTTCACACCTTTTCATGCTCCTGGTCTTTTTTTTTTTTTTTTTTCTCCTCGAATTTTTCACACCTTTTCATGCTCCTCGCATTTTTCACACCTATTCATGCTCCTCACATTTTTCACAACTTTTCATGCTCCTCGCATTTTTCACACCTTTTCATGCTCCTTGCATTTTTCAGACCTTTTCATGCTCCTGGTCTTTCTTTTTTTTTTTTGCTCCTCGCATTTTTCACACCTTTTCATGTTCCTGGTCTTTTTTTTTTTTTTTTTTCCCTCGCATTTTTCACACCTTTTCATGCTCCTGGTCTTTTTTTTTTTTTCTCCTCGCATTTTTCACACCTTTTCATGCTCCTGGTCTTTTTTTTTTTTGCTCCTCGAATTTTTCACACCTTTGCATGCTCCTGGTCTTTTTTTTTTTTTTTTTTTTTTTTTCTCCTCGCATTTTTCACACCTTTTCATGTTCCTGGTCTTTTTTTTTTTTTTTTTTTTTCCTCGCATTTTTCACACCTTTTCATGCTCCTGGTCTTTCTTTCTTTTTTTTTTTTTTTTTTTTGCTCCTCGCATTTTTCACACCTTTTCATGTTCCTGGTCTTTTTTTTTTTTTTTTTTTGCTCCTCGCATTTTTCACACCTTTTCATGTTCCTGGTTTTTTTTTTTTTTTTTTTTTTTCCCTCGCATTTTTCACACCTTTTCATGCTCCTGGTCTTTCTTTCTTTCTTTTTTTTTTTTTTTTTGCTCCTCGCATTTTTCACACCTTTTCATGCTCCTGGTCTTTTTTTTTTTTTTTTTTTGCTCCTCGAATTTTTCACACCTTTTCATGCTCCTCGCATTTTTCACACCTCTTCATGCTCCTCACATTTTTCACAACTTTTCATGCTCCTCGCATTTTTCACACCTTTTCATGCTCCTTGCATTTTTCACACCTTTTCATGCTCCTGGTCTTTCTTTTTTTTTGCTCCTCGCATTTTTCACACCTTTTCATGTTCCTGGTCTTTTTTTTTTTTTTTTTTTTTTTGCTCCTCGCATTTTTCACACCTTTTCATGTTCCTGGTCTTTTTTTTTTTTTTTTGCCTCGGATTTTTCACACCTTTTCATGCTCCTGGTCTTTTTTTTTTTTTTCTCCTCGCATTTTTCACACCTTTTCATGCTCCTGGTCTTTCTTTCTTTCTTTTTTTTTTTTTTTTTGCTCCTCGCATTTTTCACACCTTTTCATGCTCCTTGCATTTTTCACAACTTTTCATGCTCCTCGCATTTTTCACACCTTTTCATGCTCCTTGCATTTTTCTAAACTTTTCATGCTCCTCGCATTTTTCACACCTTTTCATGCTCCTGGTCTTTCTTTTTTTTTTTTTGCTCCTCGCATTTTTCACACCTTTTCATGCTCCTCGTCTTTTTTTTTTTTTTTCTCCTCGCATTTTTCACACCTTTTCATGCTCCTGGTCTTTCTTTTTTTTTTTTTTTTTTTTTGCTCCCCTTTTTCACACCTTTTCATGCTCCTGGTCTTTTTTTTTTTTTTTTTTTTTTTTTTTTTTTGCTCCTCGCATTTTTCACACCTTTTCATGGTCCTGGTCTTTATTTTTCTTTTTTTTTTGCTCCTCAAATTTTTCACACCTTTTCATGCTCCTTGCATTTTTCACACCTTTTCATGCTCCTCGTCTTTTTTTTTTTTTTGCTCCTCGCATTTTTCACACCTTTTCATGCTCCTCGCATTTTTCACATCTTTTCATGCTCCTCGCATTTTTCACACCTTTTCATGCTCCTGGTCTTTCTTTTTTTTTTTTTTTTTTTGCTCCTCGCATTTTTCACACCTTTTCATGCTCCTGGTCTTTCTTTTTTTTTTTTTGCTCCTCGCATTTTTCACACCTTTTCATGCTCCTCGTCTTTTTTTTTTTTTTTCTCCTCGCATTTTTCACACCTTTTCATGCTCCTGGTCTTTCTTTTTTTTTTTTTTTTTTTTCTCCTCAAATTTTTCACACCTTTTCATGCTCCTGGTCTTTTTTTTTTTTTTTTTTTTTTTTTTTTTTTGCTCCTCGCATTTTTCACACCTATTCATGGTCCTGGTCTTTATTTTTCTTTTTTTTTTGCTCCTCAAATTTTTCACACCTTTTCATGCTCCTTGCATTTTTCACACCTTTTCATGCTCCTCGTCTTTTTTTTTTTTTTGCTCCTCGCATTTTTCACACCTATTCATGGTCCTGGTCTTTTTTTTTTTTTTTTTTTGCTCCTCATATTTTTCACACCTTTTCATGCTCCTTGCATTTTTCACACCTTTTCATGCTCCTCGTCTTTTTTTTTTTTTTTGCTCCTCGCATTTTTCACACCTTTTCATGTTCCTGGTTTTTTTTTTTTTTTTTTGCTCCTCGCATTTTTCACAACTTTTCATGTTTCTGGTCTTTTTTTTTTTTTTTTTTTTTTGCTCCTCGCATTTTTCACACCTTTTCATGCTCCTATTCTTTTTTTTTTTTTTTTTTTTGCTCCTTGCAATTTTCACACCATTTCATGTTCCTGGTCTTTTTTTTTTTTTTTTTTGCTCCTCGCATTTTTCACACATTTTCATGCTCCTGGTCTTTTTTTTTTTTTTTGCTCCTCGAATTTTTCACAACTTTTCATGCTCCTCGCATTTTTCACACCTCTTCATGCTCCTCGCATTTTTCACAACTTTTCATGCTCGTCGCATTTTTCACACCTTTTCATGCTCCTGGTCTTTCTTTCTTTCTTTTTTTTTTTTTTTTTGCTCCTCGCATTTTTCACACCTTTTCATGCTCCTGGTCTTTTTTTTTTTTTTTTTTGCTCCTCGAATTTTTCACACCTTTTCATGCTCCTCGCATTTTTCACACCTCTTCATGCTCCTCACATTTTTCACAACTTTTCATGCTCCTCGCATTTTTCACACCTTTTCATGCTCCTTGCATTTTTCACACCTTTTCATGCTCCTGGTCTTTCTTTTTTTTTGCTCCTCGCATTTTTCACACCTTTTCATGTTCCTGGTCTTTTTTTTTTTTTTTTTTTTTTTGCTCCTCGCATTTTTCACACCTTTTCATGTTCCTGGTCTTTTTTTTTTTTTTTTGCCTCGCATTTTTCACACCTTTTCATGCTCCTGGTCTTTTTTTTTTTTTTCTCCTCGCATTTTTCACACCTTTTCATGCTCCTGGTCTTTCTTTCTTTCTTTTTTTTTTTTTTTTGCTCCTCGCATTTTTCACACCTTTTCATGCTCCTTGCATTTTTCACAACTTTTCATGCTCCTCGCATTTTTCACACCTTTTCATGCTCCTTGCATTTTTCTAAACTTTTCATGCTCCTCGCATTTTTCACACCTTTTCATGCTCCTTGCATTTTTCAGACCTTTTCATGCTCCTGGTCTTTCTTTTTTTTTTTTTGCTCCTCGCATTTTTCACACCTTTTCTTGTTCCTGGTCTTTTTTTTTTTTTTTTTCCCTCGCATTTTTCACACCATTTCATGCTCCTGGTCTTTTTTTTTTTTTCTCCTCGCATTTTTCAAACCTTTTCATGCTCCTGGTCTTTTTTTTTTTTTTTTTTTGCTCCTCGAATTTTTCACACCTTTTCATGCTCCTGGTCTTTCTTTCTTTCTTTTTTTTATTTTTTTTGCTCCTCGCATTTTTCACACCTTTTCATGTTCCTGGTCTTTTTTTTTTTTTTTTTTTTTTTGCTCCTCGCATTTTTCACACCTTTTCATGTTCCTGGTCTTTTTTTTTTTTTTTTTTTTTTCCTCGCATTTTTCACAGCTTTTCATGCTCCTGGTCTTTCTTTCTTTTTTTTTTTTTTTTTTTTGCTCCTCGCATTTTTCACACCTTTTCATGCTCCTGGTCTTTTTTTTTTTTTTTTGCTCCTCGAATTTTTCACACCTTTTCATGCTCCTCGCATTTTTCACACCTATTCATGCTCCTCACATTTTTCACAACTTTTCATGCTCCTCGCATTTTTCACACCTTTTCATGCTCCTTGCATTTTTCAGACCTTTTCATGCTCCTGGTCTTTCTTTTTTTTTTTTGCTCCTCGCATTTTTCACACCTTTTCATGTTCCTGGTCTTTTTTTTTTTTTTTTTTTCCTCGCATTTTTCACACCTTTTCATGCTCCTGGTCTTTTTTTTTTTTTCTCCTCGCATTTTTCACACCTTTTCATGCTCCTGGTCTTTTTTTTTTTTGCTCCTCGAATTTTTCACACCTTTGCATGCTCCTGGTCTTTTTTTTTTTTTTTTTTTTTTTTTGCTCCTCGCATTTTTCACACCTTTTCATGTTCCTGGTCTTTTTTTTTTTTTTTTTTTTTCCTCACTTTTTTCACACCTTTTCATGCTCCTGGTCTTTCTTTCTTTCTTTTTTTTTTTTTTTTGCTCCTCGCATTTTTCACACCTTTTCATGCTCCTGGTCTTTTTTTTTTTTTTCCTCGCATTTTTCACACCTTTTCATGTTCCTGGTTTTTTTTTTTTTTTTTTTTTTTTTTTCCTCGCTTTTTTCACACCTTTTCATGCTCCTGGTCTTTCTTTCTTTCTTTTTTTTTTTTTTTTTTGCTCCTCGCATTTTTCACACCTTTTCATGCTCCTGGTCTTTTTTTTTTTTTTTTTTTGCTCCTCGAATTTTTCACACCTTTTCATGCTCCTCGCATTTTTCACACCTCTTCATGCTCCTCACATTTTTCACAACTTTTCATGCTCCTCGCATTTTTCACACCTTTTCATGCTCCTTGCATTTTTCACACCTTTTCATGCTCCTGGTCTTTCTTTTTTTTTGCTCCTCGCATTTTTCACACCTTTTCATGTTCCTGGTCTTTTTTTTTTTTTTTTTTTTTTGCTCCTCGCATTTTTCACACCTTTTCATGTTCCTGGTCTTTTTTTTTTTTTTTTTTTTTTTGCATCGCATTTTTCACACCTTTTCATGCTCCTGGTCTTTTTTTTTTTTTTTTTTGCATCGCATTTTTCACACCTTTTCATGCTCCTGGTCTTTTTTTTTTTTTTTCCTCGCATTTTTCACACCTTTTCATGCTCTTGGTCTTTCTTTCTTTCTTTTTTTTTTTTTTTTTGCTCCTCGCATTTTTCACACCTTTTCATGCTCCTTGCATTTTTCACAACTTTTCATGCTCCTCGCATTTTTCACACCTTTTCATGCTCCTTGCATTTTTCTCAACTTTTCATGCTCCTCGCATTTTTCACACCTTTTCATGCTCCTTGCATTTTTCAGACCTTTTCATGCTCCTGGTCTTTCTTTTTTTTTTTTTGCTCCTCGCATTTTTCACACCTTTTCATGTTCCTGGTCTTTTTTTTTTTTTTTTTTTCCTCGCATTTTTCACACCTTTTCATGCTCCTGGTCTTTTTTTTTTTTTTTGCTCCTCGAATTTTTCACAACTTTTCATGCTCCTCGCATTTTTCACACCTCTTCATGCTCCTCGCATTTTTCACACCTTTTCATGCTCCTGGTCTTTCTTTTTTTTTTTTTTTTGCTCCTCCCATTTTTCACACATTTTCATGTTCCTGGTCTTTTTTTTTTTTTTTTTTCCTCGCATTTTTCACACCTTTTCATGCTCCTGGTCTTTTTTTTTTTTTTTGCTCCTCGAATTTTTCACAACTTTTCATGCTCCTCGCATTTTTCACACCTCTTCATGCTCCTCGCATTTTTCACAACTTTTCATGCTCGTCGCATTTTTCACACCTTTTCATGCTCCTGGTCTTTCTTTTTTTTTTTTTTTTTTTGCTCCTCGCATTTTTCACACCTTTTCATGCTCCTGGTCTTTTTTTTTTTTTTCCTCGCATTTTTCACACCTTTTCATGCTCCTGGTCTTTTTTTTTTTCCTCGAATTTTTCACACCTTTTCATGCTCCCCGCATTTTTCACACCTTTTCATGCTCCTGGTCTTTCTTTTTTTTTTTTTTGCTCCTCGAATTTTTCACACCTTTTCATGCTCCTGGTCTTTCTTTCTTTCTTTTTTTTATTTTTTTTGCTCCTCGCATTTTTCACACCTTTTCATGTTCCTGGTCTTTTTTTTTTTTTTTTTTTTTTTTGCTCCTCGTTTTTTTCACACCTTTTCATGTTCCTGGTCTTTTTTTTTTTTTTTTTTTTTTTTGCTCCTCGCATTTTTCACACCTTTTCATGTTCCTGGTCTTTTTTTTTTTTTTTTTCCTCGCATTTTTCACAGCTTTTCATGCTCCTGGTCTTTCTTTCTTTCTTTTTTTTTTTTTTTGCTCCTCGCATTTTTCACACCTTTTCATGCTCCTGGTCTTTTTTTTTTTTTTTTTTCTCCTCGAATTTTTCACACCTTTTCATGCTCCTCGCATTTTTCACACCTATTCATGCTCCTCACATTTTTCACAACTTTTCATGCTCCTCGCATTTTTCACACCTTTTCATGCTCCTTGCATTTTTCAGACCTTTTCATGCTCCTGGTCTTTCTTTTTTTTTTTTGCTCCTCGCATTTTTCACACCTTTTCATGTTCCTGGTCTTTTTTTTTTTTTTTTTTCCCTCGCATTTTTCACACCTTTTCATGCTCCTGGTCTTTTTTTTTTTTTCTCCTCGCATTTTTCACACCTTTTCATGCTCCTGGTCTTTTTTTTTTTTGCTCCTCGAATTTTTCACACCTTTGCATGCTCCTGGTCTTTTTTTTTTTTTTTTTTTTTTTTTGCTCTTCGCTTTTTTCCCCCCTTTTCTTTTTCCTGGTCTTTTTTTTTTTTTTTTTTTTCCTCGCATTTTTCACACCTTTTCATGCTCCTGGTCTTTCTTTCTTTCTTTTTTTTTTTTTTTTGCTCCTCGCATTTTTCACACCTTTTCATGTTCCTGGTCTTTTTTTTTTTTTTTTTTTGCTCCTCGCATTTTTCACACCTTTTCATGCTCCTGGTTTTTTTTTTTTTTTTTTTTTTTCCCTCGCATTTTTCACACCTTTTCATGCTCCTGGTCTTTCTTTCTTTCTTTTTTTTTTTTTTTTTTGCTCCTCGCATTTTTCACACCTTTTCATGCTCCTGGTCTTTTTTTTTTTTTTTTTTTGCTCCTCGAATTTTTCACACCTTTTCATGCTCCTCGCATTTTTCACACCTCTTCATGCTCCTCACATTTTTCACAACTTTTCATGCTCCTCGCATTTTTCACACCTTTTCATGCTCCTTGCATTTTTCACACCTTTTCATGCTCCTGGTCTTTCTTTTTTTTTGCTCCTCGCATTTTTCACACCTTTTCATGTTCCTGGTCTTTTTTTTTTTTTTTTTTTTTTTTGCTCCTCGCATTTTTCCCCCCTTTTCATGTTCCTGGTCTTTTTTTTTTTTTTTTTGCCTCGGATTTTTCACACCTTTTCATGCTCCTGGTCTTTTTTTTTTTTTTCTCCTCGCATTTTTTCACACCTTTTCATGCTCCTGGTCTTTCTTTCTTTCTTTTTTTTTTTTTTTTGCTCCTCGCATTTTTCACACCTTTTCATGCTCCTTGCATTTTTCACAACTTTTCATGCTCCTCGCATTTTTCACACCTTTTCATGCTCCTTGCATTTTTCTAAACTTTTCATGCTCCTCGCATTTTTCACACCTTTTCATGCTCCTTGCATTTTTCAGACCTTTTCATGCTCCTGGTCTTTCTTTTTTTTTTTTTGCTCCTCGCATTTTTCACACCTTTTCATGTTCCTGGTCTTTTTTTTTTTTTTTTTTTCCTCGCATTTTTCACACCATTTCATGCTCCTGGTCTTTTTTTTTTTTTCTCCTCGCATTTTTCAAACCTTTTCATGCTCCTGGTCTTTTTTTTTTTTTTTTTTGCTCCTCGAATTTTTCACACCTTTTCATGCTCCTGGTCTTTCTTTCTTTCTTTTTTTTATTTTTTTTGCTCCTCGCATTTTTCACACCTTTTCATGTTCCTGGTCTTTTTTTTTTTTTTTTTTTTTTGCTCCTCGCATTTTTCACACCTTTTCATGTTCCTGGTCTTTTTTTTTTTTTTTTTTTTTTCCTCGCATTTTTCACAGCTTTTCATGCTCCTGGTCTTTCTTTCTTTCTTTTTTTTTTTTTTTTTGCTCCTCGCATTTTTCACACCTTTTCATGCTCCTGGTCTTTTTTTTTTTTTTTTACTCCTCGAATTTTTCACACCTTTTCATGCTCCTCGCATTTTTCACACCTATTCATGCTCCTCACATTTTTCACAACTTTTCATGCTCCTCGCATTTTTCACACCTTTTCATGCTCCTTGCATTTTTCAGACCTTTTCATGCTCCTGGTCTTTCTTTTTTTTTTTTGCTCCTCGCATTTTTCACACCTTTTCATGTTCCTGGTCTTTTTTTTTTTTTTTTTTCCTCGCATTTTTCACACCTTTTCATGCTCCTGGTCTTTTTTTTTTTTTCTCCTCGCATTTTTCACACCTTTTCATGCTCCTGGTCTTTTTTTTTTTTGCTCCTCGAATTTTTCACACCTTTGCATGCTCCTGGTCTTTTTTTTTTTTTTTTTTTTTTTTTGCTCCTCGCATTTTTCACACCTTTTCATGTTCCTGGTCTTTTTTTTTTTTTTTTTTTTCCTCACTTTTTTCACCCCTTTTCATGCTCCTGGTCTTTCTTTCTTTCTTTTTTTTTTTTTTTTGCTCCTCGCATTTTTCACACCTTTTCATGCTCCTGGTCTTTTTTTTTTTTTTTCCTCGCATTTTTCACACCTTTTCATGTTCCTGGTTTTTTTTTTTTTTTTTTTTTTTTTCCTCGCATTTTTCACACCTTTTCATTCTCCTTGTCTTTCTTTCTTTCTTTTTTTTTTTTTTTTTGCTCCTCGCATTTTTCACACCTTTTCATGCTCCTGGTCTTTTTTTTTTTTTTTTTTTGCTCCTCGGATTTTTCACACCTTTTCATGCTCCTCGCATTTTTCACACCTCTTCATGCTCCTCACATTTTTCACAACTTTTCATGCTCCTCGCATTTTTCACACCTTTTCATGCTCCTTGCATTTTTCACACCTTTTCATGCTCCTGGTCTTTCTTTTTTTTTGCTCCTCGCATTTTTCACACCTTTTCATGTTCCTGGTCTTTTTTTTTTTTTTTTTTTTTTGCTCCTCGCATTTTTCACACCTTTTCATGTTCCTGGTCTTTTTTTTTTTTTTTTTTTTTTTGCATCGCATTTTTCACACCTTTTCATGCTCCTGGTCTTTCTTTTTTTTTTTTTTGCTCCTCGCATTTTTCACACCTTTTCATGTTCCTGGTCTTTTTTTTTTTTTTTTTCCTCGCATTTTTCACACCTTTTCATGCTCCTGGTCTTTTTTTTTTTTTTTTGCTCCTCGAATTTTTCACAACTTTTCATGCTCCTCGCATTTTTCACACCTCTTCATGCTCCTCGCATTTTTCACACCTTTTCATGCTCCTGGTCTTTCTTTTTTTTTTTTTTTTGCTCCTCCCATTTTTCACACATTTTCATGTTCCTGGTCTTTTTTTTTTTTTTTTTCCTCGCATTTTTCACACCTTTTCATGCTCCTGGTCTTTTTTTTTTTTTTTGCTCCTCGAATTTTTCACAACTTTTCATGCTCCTCGCATTTTTCACACCTCTTCATGCTCCTCGCATTTTTCACAACTTTTCATGCTCGTCGCATTTTTCACACCTTTTCATGCTCCTGGTCTTTCTTTTTTTTTTTTTTTTTTTTGCTCCTCGCATTTTTCACACCTTTTCATGCTCCTGGTCTTTTTTTTTTTTTTCCTCGCATTTTTCACACCTTTTCATGCTCCTGGTCTTTTTTTTTTTCCTCGAATTTTTCACACCTTTTCATGCTCCCCGCATTTTTCACACCTTTTCATGCTCCTGGTCTTTCTTTCTTTCTTTCTTTTTTTTTTTTGCTCCTCGCATTTTTCACACCTTTTCATGCTCCTGGTCTTTTTTTTTTTTTTTTTTTTTTTCCTCGCATTTTTCACACCTTTTCATGCTCCTGGTCTTTTTTTTTTTTTTTTGCTCCTCGAATTTTTCACACCTTTTCATGCTCCTCGCATTTTTCACACCTCTTCATGCTCCTCGCATTTTTCACACCTTTTCATGCTCCTGGTCTTTCTTTTTTTTTATTTTTTTGCTCCTCGCATTTTTCACACCTTTTCATGTTCCTGGTTTTTTTTTTTTTTTTTTTTTTTTCCTCGCATTTTTCACACCTTTTCATGCTCCTGGTCTTTCTTTCTTTCTTTTTTTTTTTTTTTTTTGCTCCTCGCATTTTTCACACCTTTTCATGCTCCTGGTCTTTTTTTTTTTTTTTTTTTGCTCCTCGCATTTTTCACACCTTTTCATGTTCCTGGTTTTTTTTTTTTTTTTTTTTTTTCCTCGCATTTTTCACACCTTTTCATGCTCCTGTTCTTTCTTTCTTTCTTTTTTTTTTTTTTTTTGCTCCTCGCATTTTTCACACCTTTTCATGCTCCTGGTCTTTTTTTTTTTTTTTTTTTGCTCCTCGAATTTTTCACACCTTTTCATGCTCCTCGCATTTTTCACACCTCTTCATGCTCCTCACATTTTTCACAACTTTTCATGCTCCTCGCATTTTTCACACCTTTTCATGCTCCTTGCATTTTTCACACCTTTTCATGCTCCTGGTCTTTCTTTTTTTTTGCTCCTCGCATTTTTCACACCTTTTCATGTTCCTGGTCTTTTTTTTTTTTTTTTTTTTTTGCTCCTCGCATTTTTCACACCTTTTCATGTTCCTGGTCTTTTTTTTTTTTTTTTGCCTCGCATTTTTCACACCTTTTCATGTTCCTGGTCTTTTTTTTTTTTTCTCCTCGCATTTTTCACACCTTTTCATGCTCCTTGCATTTTTCACAACTTTTCATGTTCCTTGCATTTTTCACAACTTTTCATGCTCCTCGCATTTTTCACACCTTTTCATGCTCCTTGCATTTTTCTAAACTTTTCATGCTCCTCGCATTTTTCACACCTTTTCATGCTCCTTGCATTTTTCACAACTTTTCATGCTCCTCGCATTTTTCACACCTTTTCATGCTCCTTGCATTTTTCTAAACTTTTCATGCTCCTCGCATTTTTCACACCTTTTCATGCTCCTTGCATTTTTCAGACCTTTTCATGCTCCTGGTCTTTCTTTTTTTTTTTTTGCTCCTCGCATTTTTCACACCTTTTCATGTTCCTGGTCTTTTTTTTTTTTTTTTTTCCTCGCATTTTTCACACCATTTCATGCTCCTGGTCTTTTTTTTTTTTTCTCCTCGCATTTTTCACACCTTTTCATGCTCCTGGTCTTTTTTTTTTTTTTTTTTGCTCCTCGAATTTTTCACACCTTTTCATGCTCCTGGTCTTTCTTTCTTTCTTTTTTTTATTTTTTTTGCTCCTCGCATTTTTCACACCTTTTCATGTTCCTGGTCTTTTTTTTTTTTTTTTTTTTGCTCCTCGCATTTTTCACACCTTTTCATGCTCCTGGTCTTTTTTTTTTTTTTTTTTTTTTCCTCTCATTTTTCACAGCTTTTCATGCTCCTGGTCTTTCTTTCTTTCTTTTTTTTTTTTTTGTGCTCCTCGCATTTTTCACACCTTTTCATGCTCCTGGTCTTTTTTTTTTTTTTCTCCTCGCATTTTTCACACCTTTTCATGCTCTTGGTCTTTCTTTCTTTCTTTTTTTTTTTTTTTTGCTCCTCGCATTTTTCACACCTTTTCATGCTCCTTGCATTTTTCACAACTTTTCATGCTCCTCGCATTTTTCACACCTTTTCATGCTCCTTGCATTTTTCTCAACTTTTCATGCTCCTCGCATTTTTCACACCTTTTCACGCTCCTTGCATTTTTCAGACCTTTTCATGCTCCTGGTCTTTCTTTTTTTTTTTTTGCTCCTCGCATTTTTCACACCTTTTCATGTTCCTGGTCTTTTTTTTTTTTTTTTTTCCTCGCATTTTTCACACCTTTTCATGCTCCTGGTCTTTTTTTTTTTTTTTGCTCCTCGAATTTTTCACAACTTTTCATGCTCCTCGCATTTTTCACACCTCTTCATGCTCCTCGCATTTTTCACACCTTTTCATGCTCCTGGTCTTTCTTTTTTTTTTTTTTTTTTCTCCTCCCCTTTTTCACACATTTTCATGTTCCTGGTCTTTTTTTTTTTTTTTTTTCCTCGCATTTTTCACACCTTTTCATGCTCCTGGTCTTTTTTTTTTTTTTTTGCTCCTCGAATTTTTCACAACTTTTCATGCTCCTCGCATTTTTCACACCTCTTCATGCTCCTCGCATTTTTCACAACTTTTCATGCTCGTCGCATTTTTCACACCTTTTCATGCTCCTGGTCTTTCTTTTTTTTTTTTTTTTTTTGCTCCTCGCATTTTTCACACCTTTTCATGCTCCTGGTCTTTTTTTTTTTTTTCCTCGCATTTTTCACACCTTTTCATGCTCCTGGTCTTTTTTTTTTTCCTCGAATTTTTCACACCTTTTCATGCTCCCCGCATTTTTCACACCTTTTCATGCTCCTGGTCTTTCTTTCTTTCTTTCTTTTTTTTTTTTGCTCCTCGCATTTTTCACACCTTTTCATGCTCCTGGTCTTTTTTTTTTTTTTTTTTTTTCCTCCCATTTTTCACACCTTTTCATGCTCCTGGTCTTTTTTTTTTTTTTTGCTCCTCGAATTTTTCACACCTTTTCATGCTCCTCGCATTTTTCACACCTCTTCATGCTCCTCGCATTTTTCACACCTTTTCATGCTCCTGGTCTTTCTTTTTTTTTTTTTTTTTGCTCCTCGCATTTTTCACACCTTTTCATGTTCCTGGTCTTTTTTTTTTTTTTTTTTTTTTTTCCCTCGCATTTTTCACACCTTTTCTTGCTCCTGGTCTTTCTTTCTTTCTTTTTTTTTTTTTTTTTTGCTCCTCGCATTTTTCACACCTTTTCATGCTCCTGGTCTTTTTTTTTTTTTTTTTTTTGCTCCTCGCATTTTTCACACCTTTTCATGTTTCTGGTTTTTTTTTTTTTTTTTTTTTTTCCTCGCATTTTTCACACCTTTTCATGCTCCTGGTCTTTCTTTCTTTCTTTTTTTTTTTTTTTTTTGCTCCTCGCATTTTTCACACCTTTTCATGCTCCTGGTCTTTTTTTTTTTTTTTTTTTTGCTCCTCGAATTTTTCACACCTTTTCATGCTCCTCGCATTTTTCACACCTCTTCATGCTCCTCGCATTTTTCACACCTTTTCATGCTCCTGGTCTTTCTTTTTTTTTTTTTTTTTGCTCCTCCCATTTTTCACACATTTTCATGTTCCTGGTCTTTTTTTTTTTTTTTTTCCTCGCATTTTTCACACCTTTTCATGCTCCTGGTCTTTTTTTTTTTTTTTGCTCCTCGAATTTTTCACAACTTTTCATGCTCCTCGCATTTTTCACACCTCTTCATGCTCCTCGCATTTTTCACAACTTTTCATGCTCGTCGCATTTTTCACACCTTTTCATGCTCCTGGTCTTTCTTTTTTTTTTTTTTTTTTTTTGCTCCTCGCATTTTTCACACCTTTTCATGCTCCTGGTCTTTTTTTTTTTTTTCCTCGCATTTTTCACACCTTTTCATGCTCCTGGTCTTTTTTTTTTTCCTCGAATTTTTCACACCTTTTCATGCTCCCCGCATTTTTCACACCTTTTCATGCTCCTGGTCTTTCTTTCTTTCTTTCTTTTTTTTTTTTGCTCCTCGCATTTTTCACACCTTTTCATGCTCCTGGTCTTTTTTTTTTTTTTTTTTTTTTCCTCGCATTTTTCACACCTTTTCATGCTCCTGGTCTTTTTTTTTTTTTTTGCTCCTCGAATTTTTCACACCTTTTCATGCTCCTCGCATTTTTCACACCTCTTCATGCTCCTCGCATTTTTCACACCTTTTCATGCTCCTGGTCTTTCTTTTTTTTTTTTTTTTTGCTCCTCGCATTTTTCACACCTTTTCATGTTCCTGGTCTTTTTTTTTTTTTTTTTTTTTTTCCTCGCATTTTTCACACCTTTTCATGCTCCTGGTCTTTCTTTCTTTCTTTTTTTTTTTTTTTTTGCTCCTCGCATTTTTCACACCTTTTCATGCTCCTGGTCTTTTTTTTTTTTTTTTTTTGCTCCTCGCATTTTTCACACCTTTTCATGTTCCTGGTTTTTTTTTTTTTTTTTTTTTTTCCTCGCTTTTTTCACACCTTTTCATGCTCCTGGTCTTTCTTTCTTTCTTTTTTTTTTTTTTTTTGCTCCTCGCATTTTTCACACCTTTTCATGCTCCTGGTCTTTTTTTTTTTTTTTTTTTGCTCCTCGAATTTTTCACACCTTTTCATGCTCCTCGCATTTTTCACACCTCTTCATGCTCCTCACATTTTTCACAACTTTTCATGCTCCTCGCATTTTTCACACCTTTTCATGCTCCTTGCATTTTTCACACCTTTTCATGCTCCTGGTCTTTCTTTTTTTTTGCTCCTCGCATTTTTCACACCTTTTCATGTTCCTGGTCTTTTTTTTTTTTTTTTTTTTTTGCTCCTCGCATTTTTCACACCTTTTCATGTTCCTGGTCTTTTTTTTTTTTTTTTTTGCCTCGCATTTTTCACACCTTTTCATGTTCCTGGTCTTTTTTTTTTTTTTCTCCTCGCATTTTTCACACCTTTTCATGCTCCTTGCATTTTTCACAACTTTTCATGTTCCTTGCATTTTTCACAACTTTTCATGCTCCTCGCATTTTTCACACCTTTTCATGCTCCTTGCATTTTTCTAAACTTTTCATGCTCCTCGCATTTTTCACACCTTTTCATGCTCCTTGCATTTTTCACAACTTTTCATGCTCCTCGCATTTTTCACACCTTTTCATGCTCCTTGCATTTTTCTAAACTTTTCATGCTCCTCGCATTTTTCACACCTTTTCATGCTCCTTGCATTTTTCAGACCTTTTCATGCTCCTGGTCTTTCTTTTTTTTTTTTTGCTCCTCGCATTTTTCACACCTTTTCATGTTCCTGGTCTTTTTTTTTTTTTTTTTTCCTCGCATTTTTCACACCATTTCATGCTCCTGGTCTTTTTTTTTTTTTCTCCTCGCATTTTTCACACCTTTTCATGCTCCTGGTCTTTTTTTTTTTTTTTTTTTTTTCCTCGCATTTTTCACACCTTTTCATGCTCCTGGTCTTTCTTTCTTTCTTTTTTTTTTTTTTTTTGCTCCTCGCATTTTTCACACCTTTTCATGCTCCTGGTCTTTTTTTTTTTTTTTTTTTGCTCCTCGCATTTTTCACACCTTTTCATGTTCCTGGTTTTTTTTTTTTTTTTTTTTTTCCTCGCTTTTTTCACACCTTTTCATGCTCCTGGTCTTTCTTTCTTTCTTTTTTTTTTTTTTTTTGCTCCTCGCATTTTTCACACCTTTTCATGCTCCTGGTCTTTTTTTTTTTTTTTTTTTGCTCCTCGAATTTTTCACACCTTTTCATGCTCCTCGCATTTTTCACACCTCTTCATGCTCCTCACATTTTTCACAACTTTTCATGCTCCTCGCATTTTTCACACCTTTTCATGCTCCTTGCATTTTTCACACCTTTTCATGCTCCTGGTCTTTCTTTTTTTTTGCTCCTCGCATTTTTCACACCTTTTCATGTTCCTGGTCTTTTTTTTTTTTTTTTTTTTTTTGCTCCTCGCATTTTTCACACCTTTTCATGTTCCTGGTCTTTTTTTTTTTTTTTTTTCCTCGCATTTTTCACACCATTTCATGCTCCTGGTCTTTTTTTTTTTTCTCCTCGCATTTTTCACACCTTTTCATGCTCCTGGTCTTTTTTTTTTTTTTTTTTTGCTCCTCGAATTTTTCACACCTTTTCATGCTCCTGGTCTTTCTTTCTTTCTTTTTTTTTTTTTTTTTGCTCCTCGCTTTTTTCACACCTTTTCATGTTCCTGGTCTTTTTTTTTTTTTTTTTTTCTCCTCGAATTTTTCACACCTTTTCATGCTCCTCGCATTTTTCACACCTATTCATGCTCCTCACATTTTTCACAACTTTTCATGCTCCTCGCATTTTTCACACCTTTTCATGCTCCTTGCATTTTTCAGACCTTTTCATGCTCCTGGTCTTTCTTTTTTTTTTTTGCTCCTCGCATTTTTCACACCTTTTCATGTTCCTGGTCTTTTTTTTTTTTTTTTTTTCCTCGCATTTTTCACACCTTTTCATGCTCCTGGTCTTTTTTTTTTTTTCTCCTCGCATTTTTCACACCTTTTCATGCTCCTGGTCTTTTTTTTTTTTGCTCCTCGAATTTTTCACACCTTTGCATGCTCCTGGTCTTTTTTTTTTTTTTTTTTTTTTTTTGCTCCTCGCATTTTTCACACCTTTTCATGTTCCTGGTCTTTTTTTTTTTTTTTTTTTCCTCGCATTTTTCACACCTTTTCATTCTCCTGGTCTTTTTTTCTTTCTTTTTTTTTTTTTTTTTGCTCCTCGCATTTTTCACACCTTTTCATGCTCCTGGTCTTTTTTTTTTTTTTTTTTTTGCTCCTCGCATTTTTCACACCTTTTCATGTTCCTGGTTTTTTTTTTTTTTTTTTTTTTTCCCTCGCTTTTTTCCCCCCTTTTCATTCTCCTGGTCTTTTTTTTTTTTTTTTTTTGCTCCTCGCATTTTTCACACCTTTTCATGTTCCTGGTTTTTTTTTTTTTTTTTTTTTTTGCTCCTCGCATTTTTCACACCTTTTCATGTTCCTGGTTTTTTTTTTTTTTTCTCCTCGCATTTTTCACACCTTTTCATGTTCCTGGTTTTTTTTTTTTTTTTTTTTTTTGCTCCTCGAATTTTTCACACCTTTTCTTGCTCCTGGTCTTTTTTTTTTTTTCTCCTCGCATTTTTCACACCTTTTCATGCTCCTTGCATTTTTCACAACTTTTCATGTTCCTTGCATTTTTCACAACTTTTCATGCTCCTCGCATTTTTCACACCTTTTCATGCTCCTTGCATTTTTCTAAACTTTTCATGCTCCTCGCATTTTTCACACCTTTTCATGCTCCTTGCATTTTTCACAACTTTTCATGCTCCTCGCATTTTTCACACCTTTTCATGCTCCTTGCATTTTTCTAAACTTTTCATGCTCCTCGCATTTTTCACACCTTTTCATGCTCCTTGCATTTTTCAGACCTTTTCATGCTCCTGGTCTTTCTTTTTTTTTTTTTGCTCCTCGCATTTTTCACACCTTTTCATGTTCCTGGTCTTTTTTTTTTTTTTTTTTCCTCGCATTTTTCACACCATTTCATGCTCCTGGTCTTTTTTTTTTTTTCTCCTCGCATTTTTCACACCTTTTCATGCTCCTGGTCTTTTTTTTTTTTTTTTTTGCTCCTCGAATTTTTCACACCTTTTCATGCTCCTGGTCTTTCTTTCTTTCTTTTTTTTATTTTTTTTGCTCCTCGCATTTTTCACACCTTTTCATGTTCCTGGTCTTTTTTTTTTTTTTTTTTTGCTCCTCGCATTTTTCACACCTTTTCATGCTCCTGGTCTTTTTTTTTTTTTTTTTTTTTTTCCTCGCATTTTTCACAGCTTTTCATGCTCCTGGTCTTTCTTTCTTTCTTTTTTTTTTTTTTGTGCTCCTCGCATTTTTCACACCTTTTCATGCTCCTGGTCTTTTTTTTTTTTTTCTCCTCGCATTTTTCACACCTTTTCATGCTCTTGGTCTTTCTTTCTTTCTTTTTTTTTTTTTTTTGCTCCTCGCATTTTTCACACCTTTTCATGCTCCTTGCATTTTTCACAACTTTTCATGCTCCTCGCATTTTTCACACCTTTTCATGCTCCTTGCATTTTTCTCAACTTTTCATGCTCCTCGCATTTTTCACACCTTTTCATGCTCCTGGTCTTTTTTTTTTTTTTTTTTTGCTCCTCGAATTTTTCACACCTTTTCATGCTCCTCGCATTTTTCACACCTCTTCATGCTCCTCGCATTTTTCACACCTTTTCATGCTCCTGGTCTTTCTTTTTTTTTTTTTTTTTGCTCCTCCCATTTTTCACACATTTTCATGTTCCTGGTCTTTTTTTTTTTTTTTTCCTCGCATTTTTCACACCTTTTCATGCTCCTGGTCTTTTTTTTTTTTTTTGCTCCTCGAATTTTTCACAACTTTTCATGCTCCTCGCATTTTTCACACCTCTTCATGCTCCTCGCATTTTTCACAACTTTTCATGCTCGTCGCATTTTTCACACCTTTTCATGCTCCTGGTCTTTCTTTTTTTTTTTTTTTTTTTTGCTCCTCGCATTTTTCACACCTTTTCATGCTCCTGGTCTTTTTTTTTTTTTTCCTCGCATTTTTCACACCTTTTCATGCTCCTGGTCTTTTTTTTTTTCCTCGAATTTTTCACACCTTTTCATGCTCCCCGCATTTTTCACACCTTTTCATGCTCCTGGTCTTTCTTTCTTTCTTTCTTTTTTTTTTTTGCTCCTCGCATTTTTCACACCTTTTCATGCTCCTGGTCTTTTTTTTTTTTTTTTTTTTTTCCTCGCTTTTTTCACACCTTTTCATGCTCCTGGTCTTTTTTTTTTTTTTTTTTGCTCCTCGAATTTTTCACACCTTTTCATGCTCCTGGTCTTTCTTTCTTTCTTTTTTTTATTTTTTTTGCTCC